>NW_026099576.1:1054378-1062776 GCF_025091365.1 Daktulosphaira vitifoliae | reverse complement strand
TACTTTAATTTTAGCAAAAAAATTTCTATAACATGTTTAACAAAGTAAAAAATATTAAATTTCCTCCTAAAATAATTTTTGAATAGGCCTAAAGGGAATACCTCATTAAGAGGCTTCAACCTTATACCCAATACATTTTACTATATTCTCTTTTTGAATTTTCCTGATTTTAATAATAACATTTTTAGATATAGTTTTCTATAGTTTTCACTGATTCTGAAGTAATATTTCTTCTGAAAAACACTTATCGTGCCCGGCGTAGCCGGGTACTTCTACCGGAATCAGTGGCCTACTTATGATGATGGCCCTTCGAGCCTTACGCGCCGAAGGCGCGTAAGGCTCGAAGGGCCCCGGGTCTGGGGCGGAGCCCCAGCTAGGCGGAGCCTAGTATTATTTAAAATTAACATTTTTAATTTTAAATTATAATTTTTACATGGTAAATTGAAAATCTAAATTTAGAATCCAATTTTTTCATAATTTAATAAAATGTCATTTATACTTCTTGTATTTTAAGCGCGTCATTTATAAAATAAAAAAACAATTTTGAATTAAGACAACCAATCTTTCTTCTCTTTATATAGTCTTGTTATGAATTTTTAAATATATCATTATTTTTTATTGATAAGGGTGTTACTGAAAAAGTTGTATATAAAGTAAATGAAGAAAATCCAAGTACGACAGTTGCAGAAAGATCAGTTTGGATAGAATCCAATGTGTTTGGTATGTCAAAAGCAATTCAAGCATTTGGTTTACAAAGGTTTAAAATAAATAGTGCTAGAGCAGTCAAAGGGTTTACTCATGTCCTCAACAGTCTTTATGGAACAAATGTTGCTAATTCATCAGTTGGTGGAATAATGCAACAAAAAGGAAAACTTAAAGAAGCTTTAAAGAAAACAAATTATAAAAATGGACCACTTATTGTGCAGTAAGTTTTTAATGACTTAAATAAATGTTTCTTTAATTACTAAGATTTTTCTGATTTTCCAGTATTTGTATAAGCTATTCTGTGTGTTCTTAGGATACAATATGTTGTATAAATTATGTTTTAGAATAGGGTGATTAACAGGGATTTCATGCATTTATAAAATTTGTTTTGACCACTTTTGAGGCATCAAATTCCAGGAAAATGTATCATAAATAAAATTGAATTCAATAACAAATGTTTTACGGTGTGGTGATAAAGTGTAATTCAAATTTTAACGAAAACTTTATAGTATTTTTTTAATAAACTTAAATGTGTAAAACTTTTTTAAATTAATTACTTTTATACTTGTCTATTTAATTAAAAAAATAATGTGTGACTTTTTTTATTTCAGGTGATTATCTAAATTATAACAACATATTTTTGTATTGTATACAACTACTGCCACCAGACTTTAGAATAATATAATCATACATATATTATTTGATAGTATAAAATTTCTTATATATTAATATTAGTTATTAAACAATTTTTTTTTACACATATTTTTGTTTTCTTTTATAAATTATGTAAATAACATTAGAGAAAATGGAGTCTATTAAAATATGAAATTATTAAATTTGTTTAAAAAATATTTTACAATTATTCTAAAAGCTTTTTTTGGTAAATTGACAATCCTAGAAATATATGACTAATTTCATATAAATACCTAGTTTTGGAGCTAAGAAGGTGATCTTCAACATGGATTTAATATGTGTAACTAAACCAATTATCACATAGCAATCTAACAATTATATAAATTATTTTATATTTTTGTATAATAAAATCGGTCTTTTGGATAAGAAAAAACAGCAACTTTTTTAAATAGTTTTAAACTAGATTTTTATCAACATGAATGTTTATTGGTTAGATTTTGTTCTAATGGTTCTGATCCATTTTGGATGTTTAAGCCAATAAACCAGAAGGTTGATTAAATATCAGCCAACTATAGTTAAACTAGTGTTTTACTAAGGAAAGAGTTGAGTGCTGTGTTTTTGTGTTTCTATACTTAGACTAATTACATTTAAGAAATTAAATAAATAATAATTTACAGAGTGATCTGTTTATCATTAACCAGTCGATTACTTGCAAGATAAACACAATATTGGAAAATAGCGTTAATGACTATACTGAGTAAAATAATTGTTTCCTAGTGGTCGTTCGACTACGCCTAGGAATTCTATCATTGGTGAACCACTCTGCCCTAGTTTTATATAAAACAGGTTACTCGACGAAACGTATTTAGTGAAATCAGTGTCGCAGGTAATTCTAGTGTAAGTTATACATCTAACTTTTCTAACGAGAATTTATTGAAATATTCGGTTATCCTCTTACTGCAATACATGATAAGATAATTCCTTAGTACATATTTACGGTGTTGTTATTAATGATATATGAAAAATTGGCTTCCTTTTATAGGCGCTTAAATAATATTATTTCATACACAGATAAAAAACCCTAACTACACAACTGGTTAATGGAATATTTTTATATTAATTTGATCTACTTGACTAATGATAAGCCATCTATCAAACAACGAATGAAACTAGTCTTTATTGTTCAACTTTAGCACTTATTTAAATTTATTAAGCCAAATATCTTGTATTTAATTCATTATTTCTTCAATAATTTTATACTGTATTGTTACGCCAGTTTAATTACTATTTTATATTTCTGTACATTTAAAAGGAATAATTTTAATTGAATATTTGAGCCAGTAACCTACAAACTATAAACATTTCTTATGCATTTCATTTTATATTATTTTAATTGAAAAATATTTTCTTTAGTATTACCTTATTAAACAATAACTTATTATTATAATTACCAATTTTGATATTTTTTTTTGGTTTGTTATCCATGGATGTTGACGCATTTTTATGTTAATATATAACAAAAAAAAAACAACTATCAATGTAGTTTTATGAAACTTAATATATACGATTGTATTGGAAATTTCATTTTCAAATAATTAATATTTTATGTATAATAATTGCAATAAACTTATAATTAAAAATGTTATAATTTATTTTTTTTTAGGTAAAAATTTGCTTGGTAATGCTAGACTTTTTTTTTCTTCAAACAAATCTGAACTTGATTTGTTATAATTTTAAAACACACAATTTAATTACTTCTTATAGCTATAATTAAACTTAATATATCTACTGATTTTTATTAAATTCTACAAATTAGATCAGTTTAGGTTTATTTATTTTTACTTACAGGTATATAACATTCCTGTAAATACAGGGAAAATTTTTGTGTAATTTCTTCCAAAATTTCGAAAAAGTTGGATATTTTTATTTAAGAGCTTTTAACTTACTATTTCCTTTGTTTAATCATCTTTATTTTAACTTAAAATAATTGTAAACAACAATTAATATTTCATTAAACTTTTATCGGCCTCTTTTTGACAAGGTATAAAAATGTTAATCTAAATATAGTCATAACTAGTATCTCATCTACAGTATTATTTGTATATATTTTAAATAATAATAACTCCCGAAATACTGGTTCAAAAATTGGGTTAGGCATTTTCTTAATTTGATAATTTTCTATTTTATGAGCTAGTTAAATATGTATGTAGTTATTAAATCAAATATAGTTAATTACAATGAAACTAAAAAATCCAAAAAAAATGTTGATATTATTTTTATTTTGTAAATAATTAAATGGTTGGTATCACTTTTAATATAAAAGCTACATAATAACATTATATAGTAGTATAATAGTATTTTCTATTTCATAAAAGGTAACTCGAATAATAAGATTTTTTTGTTTAAAACGTATTTACTATTAAATACCAATATTATTAAGTTAACCTAGAATAAAATATAAAAATGTATATCTTTTTTAAAAAATAATAGTTTTTATTCTTAATAAATAGCCCTAATTTTGTCAATGAAACCTTTATTAAGTGACTGTTTTGAATACAAATCCTTAAAGCATTATTATTAGTTAAAAATAAATATATTTTGCGAGTTTGTTTAATTTTAATTTTTTAATACATTTAAGTATTATTTTATTAAATGCATATCATTTTAAACTTTTCAAATGCACATAATTTTGTCTGACGGCAAACATTATTATCAATAAATTATTTTTCAAATTTGATTTGAAATTTCTATCATTGTATCAAGACGTGGAGATGTACAATGACCACCGACCGATTGACATATTGATAGGTGGACGGTTGATATCGAGAGAGACGCGAGTGAACGATCGCCTAAAACAGGACGGAGTGCCTGCCGTGTCAAACACTAAAATTTTATTATATTAATATGATCAAATATTATGAGATATTACACTATAATATGTTATATTATCAAATTTCAGTAGTTTCCTAAACTTATAAAATCAATGATTAATTATTAACATATAATTAATAATTCAATATACAAATTAATATATACTGATATTTATTTAGCAATTTTTTTTATATTTAATAATACGTATTCTAAATATTGTGTAACGTTTGGTCCCTTAGTATGGGTTTATTGATTACCCACTGCCAGGGGAATACTAAACAGCGAACTACTAACTGAGCCAAGCAAGAGAAAACAATTTTAGGTTTTAAAATTACTAGATCTAGTTTAAAATTACTACAAAAAACAGAAGGCTCGCTTGAAATGTTTACGGATTTATCCACGTTTTCAATTAAGATCTGACGTTTTGGTCTCGTTGCAGAGTCCATCTTCAGAGTGCGATAGTTACACGCTCGTGGTTGTAACTATACTGATATTTATATAAAAGAACGTGCCTTATTATTAAATTAAAAAGACAGAAAAAATGATAAAGGAGGTCTTTGGGGTTACTTTTGGTTGATCAATTTTCTCCAGAACTGCTGGCCCACCAACTGCCATATTTAGGGCTCACACCATCATAGCTTAACGTTTTATTTAAAAAAAAAGACTATCAATCGGGTTGATCCATCCAAGTATGGTAGATGATGATAGCAGACCATCTCGTTTGATTAATAAAAAAAAACAAAACAAAATTAGCAACAAAAATAAAAGCCAGAAACGTGAATCTTTTACCATTGAAAAACATGGACAACAAAAGTATGTCTTTTCACCTCGGTAGTCTTTTTTCTTTTCACACTGTCGACAAAATGTCGGCCGCCCTGGAACTACCGTTAGGTATTAGTTCAGGGCAGAAATTCCTTGCCATACGCGAGTGGGAACCTTGTACCCTAAGCGCATAACACACAAGTTTTACCGACTCGGCAACCGTACGTCGCTCACCTCGGTAATCTAGTGGAAAAAAAAAGTTCACGTACAGTCATGTAACGGCCGGTGGTGGTAAATTTTTTTTTTTTAAGTCGAAAAAATAATTTTTTTTTTAATTAATTATTAATTTTAACATTTGAATCCGCTTAAATTGCCATTTATATCAAAAAATGAATGCGACTGAGTGATTTTAATGATTGTCAGATATCATCTATACTAGTCCCAACTATGTCCTTCTCACACTGTGCCGCAACCCCACTGTGCTTAGGGGCGGACTTAGGTATGTGGTGGCCCCTGGGCGGCATATATTGTGGGGGCCCCTTATACATAAACCAGGAAATATATTTTTTTACTTATTAAATAACAATTATTATCATATTTAGTAGTAGTACCAATTAAGTATTAACTATTTATTTAATAAAAAATAACTATAAAAACAATCAAATTANTAATAATAAATACCTATAAAAACAATCAAATTAGTATAAGTTATTTTATTTTAATATTAAGTGTAAGAAATTAAAAAAAAAATTATAAAAATAATAATGTCAAATAATTAAAATTAAATGTCTGGAACTTTTCTTTATTTCATTTGTACAAAATTATCAATAATGTTTTGAAAATCAAGTTTTCTTAAAATATCAGACTCCGAACTCATTATGGCTAGTTGATTGAGCCTGTCTCTGTCCATAGAAGTACGCAATCTATTTTTTATATGTTTCAAATTAGAGAATGATCTTTCACTACTGCTGTTTGTAATCATTAAAACAAGATAAATACGAAGAACTATTTCAACATTAGGAAAACAATCTTTTACTTCTTTATTAATTAATATTTTATACATTAAATGTTCTTGACTAATATTGTGAAATTCACTGTTTTCATCTTTAAAATGTTTATAAAATTCTTTAAATTGAATAAGTTCGTTTCCAAAGTGTTCATCGATGTCATCTTGATAAATTTTAACAAGTTTATTTGCTTCATCTTCAATTTCTTGATTACTTAGTTGTTCTATTTTTCGAAGATAGCCAAATCGTTGGTATACCAATTCATAAGCAGACACTCGTTTATCCAAGTTAGAAATAAAAGTATCAATAACAGGTAAAAAATTTTGAATTTTCGAGAAGAAATTAAATCTAGCCCGGGTGTTTCATGAGAATCTATTGGATTTAGACGGATATTTCTTTGCCGTTTACGATGTTTCAAATAATCTGTTGTTACCGAAATGTCTGCTCCTTGTTTTTCATATTGATCAAAAGTATCACGTTTAGCTTGAACAAAATTTTTTAAAGACTTAATAGGAGAAACTGCAGTGTTAAGGTCTAAAGTCGGATCTTGTAGTAATTTATTAGTGCTATCTACTCTTTTAAGGATATTATTCCAAAAAACCGTGTAAATTCCAGTTTCAAGTGTACACAATTTGTTGTATAAATAATTTGCATCGCACCGTTGTTTGTTCAAAGTCATCAGCTATTTGAATTAGAGTACTTTTAAATTGTTTATAGCCTAGCATAAGAGCTTTTGTTGCATCAGATCTACATGACCAACGTGTAGTATTAACTCGTTGTGGTACAAGGATACGAGTTTTGGTATTTTCTAAACTTAGAGCTTTAACTAGTAGTTCATAACGTTTTTTTGATGCTGTAAAAAATACATATAACTGCTCTAAAAAATCAAAAAATTGAACAGCAGCAGTACAACACTCGGCTGCTGCTTTTCCTACCAAATTTAATGAATGAGTAGCACATGGAATCCAGGAAGCTAGTTTATTATTTTCCAGAACTTATGACTGGAGACCATTATACTTTGCACTCATTGCAGCAGCATTGTCGTAGGATTGGCCTCTACAATTTTTTATGTTTAAGTCATATTTATTTAAAAAGTTTATTAAACCATCATACATATCTTGAGCTTTATGGCCTTGGTTTGGCATAAATACTAAAAATCTTTCCACTGGTGTATCTCTTTCAAGGTATCTAAAAACTAACGTTAATTGATCTATATGACCTTCATCAGGTGTCGAATCTAATGAAATTGAAAAATATTTAGATAGTTTTATACGAGAAATTATTTCATTCAAAACATTATTTCCATTAATTCTTCGCAAATAGTAGAAGATAAATAGTTAGTGTGCCCACTTCCTCTATTTGCATGATTTTCAATATGCTGTTTAAGAAAATTATCATACTCAGCTAACAGCTCTAGAATTCCAAGATAATTGCCATTTTTAGGCGAACAGACAATTTCATTTTTACCACGTAATGCTAAACCTCGTTCACATATAAATATTATAACACTTACGAGTCTCTTGATTATATTACGCCAGTAACTCTTTACCTCTTCACTTTGTTTGACAAGTTCATTGTCAATACGGCCTAATTCTTTTGAACGAACAGCTAAATTTATCACAGAATTTAAATGATCTTTGGAAGTTTCATGACTTATTAATCGATTATCTGCATGTTTCCAGTCACAGAAACGACCATGAGTAAATTGACTGCGCGTTTTGGATATTAATTTACAAACAAAACAAAAAATACTACCATTGAATGGCGAAAAACATAACCATGAACGCTTAATTATTTCTCCGTTGGCAGTTTTTCGCTCAAANGAACGCTTAATTAATTCTCCGTTGGCAGTTTTTCGCTCTAACAATGATTTATTACAATTACGTGTAAATTTCACATCAAACTGTTTTTTTGATTTTTGTATAAATAATTCTTCATAACAATTTTGTAAATTTGAACTTCCTACTTTTGCCTAATAATCTATTAATCCTGTCATATTTTCAGGCCGTAATCCTAGATCTAAATTTAAGCCTTCATTTGTTTCTTCAACAATATTTTGAGGTGAAGGGGTTTCGGCGATAGTTACTGGTGGAGGCAGTAGAGCAGTTTGATATGACTGAAATAAAAAAAATATTTAAAATCTGTACCTAATTGTAATGTTTATTATTTAAATTACCTAACTTATATACATATTATTATATACTATTATGTATAATAGTATAAAAAATATATTATTTTAAGTAATATTTATTCTTTGTATAGTAATTGTAAAACTGTACTAACCTCAGAAGAAGAAGTTGTGTTTGGCTTAGTTATGATAAACTCTGTCATTCGCTTAGTTTTAGCTTCGATGCGAAGCTGAGAAGGTATTGATTTTACTAAGATGTGTTTTTTTTTTTTTTTTTTTTTTTTTTTTTCCC
>NW_026099576.1:1052645-1054366 GCF_025091365.1 Daktulosphaira vitifoliae | reverse complement strand
TTTCGAACTTTATTTTATCTTCACGGTGAAAATGGCTACCGAATGCTATTATTGTGTGAAAATTCTCGATTTTATTTTTTAAATTTTTAACTTTATAATGCTATGACATATTGAAAAGTGTATGGATCAACATTATTTTTTTATGAGAAATAATATTTTTTAATAATCCCTTTTTCATTCTACATACTTTATCTTAATTAGGATATTAATAATGAACTAGCAGATAATGTAGCTTTTGGAATAGTCCACCAATTTTTTAAAATTAAACACTATCTAAAGATTTGCATCGAAGCGTTTTTTTTTGATAGTGATTTTAATCACTGTCAGATATCATTATACTTAATCCATCTATACCACGTCACCACTGTGCCGCGACCCCCCTGTGCTGGGTTTTTTTAATTATTCCCGTATTTTTTTTATCTTTTTTTTTTTTGCCAATTTACGTTTTTCTGCACCACTCATATCAAATCGCTTTAATTTATGACGATCTTTTTCCATTATTAAATTCTGTTTAAATTAGAATACTATTCACTGGATAATACTTATAAAAAAACAACTATAGTCTGTAACTAGTGTATACACAAATATTGTTAACTGATGTGCAATAAAAGCAACGAATAAATAACGATAATATACCTACTGACGGATAGTCTGTAATCTGTATTATAAATGATATTACCGAAAAATAATCTCACAATTCTGACAGTGAATTATTGTCGTTAACCATCGTGTTTACTACGACATTTTGACGTATAATTCCAGACCGACGTGTGTATATTTAGAAACAAATTTACTAATATTATTACAATCAACAGTGCATCAAAAACCTATCTTACCTAGATTCATTATTGTCAACAAACGCGAATACATCTATTATTGAAGGGTCGGCGGGAATAACGTGCTATGTAACACTTTTTCCCATTTCATTTTTTTGCGGAATAACGTGCTATGAGTCCATCTCAATATATTTATAGAATTAGATATTTGATTATGTTAGAAGTTGGAAGAACGTGCTACGTGCAGTCCAAATAATATTTAAACGAAATAACATAAGTAATTTTGTTTTTACTTGATACTGAACAATTTACAAATTGTTACATAGCACGTTATTCCCGCCGACCCTTCTATTAGTTAGAAATAATTAAATTTTTTAATGTCCAAATAAATTCAATATTATTTCATTAAATATGTGTAAATATATATAAATTATATTTTCTGTATCCTAATTTTAATATCATACAATTGTGGGGGCCCCTGGGCTGCAGCCCACTCAGCCCTCCCCTAAATCCGGCCCTGACTGTGCTACCGTTTTTAACACGCTTATATTAGTTTCACCTGTATGTATGTATGTATGTTTGTAACTCTCCAAACGCCACGCGTTATCGCATACTCCGTCGTCTAGACTAGACTGTCATAACGCATTCACCCCACCCCACGCCAAACTCACCAAACGACGGCACACTATTCCTATAAAAATGTATTTTTAGTTATCGCACCCATACACACGTGCTTGTCATCAATATTATATATGTATAAACAAATTTTTATTTTGACTGACCAATATCATCCGCGTGTCATACGGCTTACGTATATATTCCTATCGCCGTTTATACCTCAGGTATAACGTTAGTCCGATCCGCCCGCCCACAAAACACAGCTATACCTAGTGCATGATACGTTTACGTACTTAAGTCGCTTTACTTGTATATATATATATATAT
>NW_026099576.1:1049092-1051150 GCF_025091365.1 Daktulosphaira vitifoliae | reverse complement strand
AAGTAATTATTTTTTTTAAATGTTCAAAGCCATATTTATTATGTTTTATTTATTTGATTATTGTAATAATAAAAAACAATAAAAAAATATATAACTTTAGTAATATGATCAAGTAGTGATAGAAGTTTCAAGCTTATTTAAAGCAATACATTTTATTTAAATTAAAAAATTATAGTATACATTGTTACTCAAATACTCATTATTTAAATGATTTTTATTAAAAAACTTGTCTATGATAATACATAGATAATATTATCTATGCATTGTATATTATATCATAATATATTGTTGACTTGGTGTGTAATTTCACATATGATTTTAAATACTCAGTTTATAGCATCATATTGTGTAGAAATATATATTTTTCTCCATTCTTAGTAGATATTAAGTGGATACCTTACACTAAATATTCTACACCTTATCAAAACAACATCAAGAAATTTTTTATTTGTAATTAGTATTTTTAATAATAAAAATTGATCACTTATGGCAAATATCTTTTAAAATTAAAACTATATTAAAAATATTTAACTCCAAAAGCCACAAAAAAATTATTAAAAAATTGCGAATATGTATTCGGAAAATGTTACCATTATCAACACTTAACAAATACTTATTTTGTTTAATTCTGAATGGTGTCAAAGCCAAAATTATCACATATCTATAAACTAAATTTTACATAGAAATACTAATATAGAAACATCCATTTAGTTAAAATAGAAAAGGAAACTTTATTAGATAATAATAATAGGTTGGATTGGGGTAGTAAAGATATTTTAAAATATACAGATTATTACATAACATAATAGAATCATTTACTATGTTAAAATTGTAAGTACAAAATACATTCACAAATTAATTACAATAAAATTAAGTTAATATCATACTGTATATTATTAATAAACAATAAGATATATATTTTTAAATATACAACTATATAACAGTTATAAAATATATTTAAGAGTCTCGTAGATTTTACCAGTACCCTAAACTCTTTTAATAGTTGGAGTTAAGTCAGGTAAATTATTTTAAATTCTGAATCATTTAAATTTTGAAAATGAATATTTATATAAATAATTTCAATACAACATATAAATGTGACACAAGTTTAAATTTATATAAACTAAAATACTTAATGAATTAGGAACTTAAAGGTGTGCATCTATTCATATATTTATAATAATAACCTACTGAAACATTTATAACAAAAGATGAAACACATTCAACTAACGATGATTTCCCAGACTTTTTGTTTGTTTTCATTTGAGATTTAGTTAGTACTAGATATGGAATCAATAGAAGTTTCAATGGGTAGCTTGTTCTAGTATCTAAATAAAAATTAATTTAAATATGATTTGTATCAAAAATTAAAATAGTAATAACAACTAAAATATACAACTAATAATTTAAAATAGATTTTGGAGATTCATACATTTAAATTTTACATGTTAAAATAGATGAACTACAGTGACTCACTTATCATGCACTACTTAATTAAACAAANTACTTATCATGCACTACTTAATTTAACAAAAAATAAAAATATTGGTTTCTTTTAGTTCAAAATCTAAAAGTTATTATTAATCATTAACCAAAGTAATTTTCTTAATTAAATTATACCCTGTAAAATAACATATATTATGAATTAACTTTTGTAAGGAAATATACTAGTGAACATGTAGATTAAACAAAATATAAATGAAAACACAATTGAAATTAATGGATTAATACTTAGCAGAGCTGTGAACTATATTTATCACTTATATATGAGTATTTCCAATACACAAAGTCTGAGGATTATTTATAATAAGTTAATNCAATACACAAAGTCTGAGGATTATTTATAATAAGTTAATAAAATGGCATAACATTTTCTTTATAAAGACTAATTTAATCCCAGGACTTATAATTATGTCTCTGGTTAAATTACAATATTATCTTTTAAAATAAAGGTGCATAAAATTCACAGGATAGATGATTAATAATTATACAATAATAACTTACATTCAGTTGTATAGTATCAAGTTGTTTTAATAAGTCATTAGCATAATTATCTTT
>NW_026099576.1:1013329-1048992 GCF_025091365.1 Daktulosphaira vitifoliae | reverse complement strand
TCTGAATCATTTAAATTTTGAAAATGAATATTTATATAAATAATTTCAATACAACATATAAATGTGACACAAGTTTAAGTTCATATAAACTAAAATACTTAATGAATTAGGAACTTAAAGGTGTGCATCTATTCATATATTTATAATAATAACCTACTTAAACATTTATAACAAAAGATGAAACACATTCAACTAGCGATGATTTCGCAGACTTTTTGTTTGTTTTCATTTGAGATTTAGTTAGTACTAGATATGGAATCAATAGAAGTTTCAATGCGTAGCTTGTTCTAGTATCTAAATAAAAATTAATTTAAACTTAAAATCATGATTTCCTATTTTGTTTGCTTTGTTGATTTGGGGCGTAATCATATAAGTTTAAGTATTATAATTTTTAAAATGTTGTAATACAGCATTTTTACTTTAGTCATGGAAATCAGTACTAACTTTATTAAGGTTCTTATATATCATTAACTTGTACATTTTTTAAATTATAGTATTCAACTATTGCTTTTAGTTGTTTTGGCTGTTTTGATAGGTGATTTTTAAATAATTATAGCTGTCATATGACAGAGTATAAAAATTTGGATGGAATTATCAATGTAGGAAGTGTTTTAAATAGTAATAAAAGTGATGATAGTGTAAATGTGCAAACTAATTCTAATAAATTTTCTTCAAATTTCAAGTATGGAACATACATATGGAATCAATAGAAGTTTCAATGCGTAGCTTGTTCTAGTATCTAATGAAAAATTAATTTAAATATGATTTGTATCAAAAATTAAAATAGTAATAACAACTAAAATATACAACTAATAATTTAAAATAGATTTTGGAGATTCATACATTTAAATTTTACATGTTAAAATAGATGAACTACAGTGACTCACTTATCATGCACTACTTAATTAAACAAAAAATAAAAATATTGGTTTCTTTTAGTTCAAAATCTAAAATTTATTATTGATCATTAACCAAAGTAATTTTCTTAATTAAATCATACCCTGTAAAATAACATATATTATGAATTAACTTTTAAGGAAATATACTAATGAACATATAGATTAAACAAAATATAAATGAAAACACAATTGAAATTAATGGATTAATACTTAGCAGAGCTGTGAACTATATTTATCACTTATATATGAGTATTTCAAATACACCAAGTCTGAGGATTATTTATAATAAGTTAATAAAATGGCATAACATTTTCTTTATAAAGACTAGTTTAATCCCAGGACTTATAATTATGTCTCTGGTTAAATTACAATATTAACTTTTAAAATAAAGGTGCATAAAATTCACAGGATAGATAATTAATAATTATACAATAATAACTTGCATTCAGTTGTATAGTATCAAGTTGTTTTAATAAGTCATTAGCATAATTATCTTTCACTAAATTTCTATGTAAGCGCAATAAGTTATTTGAAAACAAAATCCACTTTTTAATAAAGTTTAGCCAATTATGTTAATAGTTTTTTGTTTCTGGGTATTTCATAAAAAAATCTTCAAAAAACCTAAAACAAAAATTTAAATAATAAGTAGACACAACACATTGCTTTTTTTTATAGTTTTAACCAGTATCATATTTGAAAATAAAAAGTAAAAAAAGTTGCTGATGAGATGATAGAAATATTACCTAAATTTTAATTTAAATATTAAAACATGCATTGATTACTATATTATAAAAAAAATACACATAGATAATAATATTAATTACTAATATTTATCATTTTTTTTTCTTACCAGATTATATCCTTTAGGACTACATAAAATAGGCCATGATTTAAAATTTTTAGACAAATGACGACCAGTAATGCTATTTTAAACCTCGAATTTCAGCCATTTTTATTTCCAGTGTTTTTTAATCTCATCAAAGTTAGTAAAAACCCAATTGTGCTTAACCAAACTTTTGCTGATTCAGCTTCATCTATTTTAATATTTATATTAAATAAATAAATGAATTGGATGTATTAGCATGAATATAAAACATAAATGTTTGATAATATTACTACCAGAAAATGTTAAAATTGGTAATGTTTCAGAGAAGTTTTTATTTTTTCGTTTACTTTCAATAGCACCTATGCTCCAAAACTGGCGTACACAATTTTGTCAATGTTTCACTAATTCTTCTTTTGCATAGAATTATTTTGACTTGATAGTATAAAATATACTTTCTATAAGATAAAAATAGTAATATTAAAACTCATTTTTAATTTTTTATGTTCAAAAGCATGTATAATTCTGTTTTTTTTTATTAATATATACTATTAATAGTATTAAATTCAAATTTAAAAAATAGCTATCAGTAAATAAAATAATAATGAGGTAACATGTATTAAAAACTTTTATATACATACATTTTTTAATTTTGAACTAATTTGTTAAATTTAAAAATATTATAATCTGTTTTTATTTAAAATACATTGGTTATTAAAAGGGTAGGTAATTCAAATATCAAATATTTTTCTAATTTGAAAAAGAGCTTTAATTATTAAATTTATTGACGAGTATTTGAAAAATTTATTTATTTGCATTTATCATTATTATTAATTGATTATGATAATTTAAAAAAAAAAATGTAAATTAATATAATAGTTTTAAACCTATATCCTACTTCTTGTTCTTTTGGAAGTATTTCAATGATAATTGAAGAAATTTTCCAAAATTAAAAATCAGTTCCCCTAAAACAAATATTTAATATAACATAAGTTTAATAAATAGAAATATTAAATTAGTATAAAATTAAAGGTCTATCATTATTTTAAATAAGAACTATAAGTTTTCATGCATGTTAACTATTTGAACTTACACCCATACATATTTAATTTATAAAAAATATTTAAAATAACATAGTGTATATTACCGAGCTTTGTCTTTAAATAAATAATTTATTAGGTCTCGTAAGTGTATTTTGAGCATCATTAGATAAATGTTCATGGTTTACTTTTGCATCAGTCAAAATAAAACGATCATCATTAGTTGAATACATCAAGCTCATAATAGACTAAAAGTAATACATATTTATTATTTTATAATTTGTCATATTTAAAGAATAAAATTTTATTAGTATATTACCTGCAAAGTCCATTTTATTGGTTTATATGTTCCATACTTGAAATTTGATTCAGTTAGATATAAATACGAAGAAAATTTATTAAAATTAATTAGCACATTTACACTATCATCACTTTTATTACTATTTAAAACACTTCCTACATTGATAATTCCATCTAAATTTTTATACTCTGTCATATAACAGCTATAATTATTTAAAAATCACCTATTTGTATTTAAAATAAAATTGTAACAGCCAAAACAACTAAAAGCAATAGTTGAATACTATAATTTAAAAAATGTACAAGTTAATGATATATAAGAACCTTAATAAAGTTAGTACTGATTTCCATGACTAAAGTAAAACTGCTGTATTACCACATTTTAAAAATTACAATACTTAAACTTATATGATTACGCCCCAAATTAACAAAGCAAACAAAATAGGAAATCATGATTTTAAGTTTAAATTAATTTGCAAATTCTAGGTTAGAGAACATGTAATATTATGTTTACAGTGATGTTTTGCAGGTGAATATTTATTATCAGTGATTATCGCTTATTCACCCTTCTAAAAATAACCTGTTGTAATATTTTAAATGGAATATCAACAATAGTTTTGATATAACAATAATTGTATTAGAACTAAATATTTCTAATGCTTAACTAATATTCATTAAATGTTCAACATAACTTATAACAATGGCAAAGTTAACATGATTAAATTATTTTAACTCCTCAATTACTAAAAGTTATTTTATAATAACACTCAGTCTGATAAAATTAAAACATTTTGTTTTTACACTCGTCCAGTTAGTATCTCAATTAATAATAGTGTTTAAATCAAAACAGTTCTAATATTATAGATTGGCAAATAGTATTTATATTACAATAACAATTCACAACAAATAATAATTTTTATATTACAATAACAAATAAAAAATTTCTTGATGTTGTTTTGATAAGTAATAAGCTATCCAAAAATAGTATTATTTTATATTTAAAATATTCAAAATACTACTGGGTAGCCTAATAAAGTTCGTTTTAAAATATACGATTACAACTATTATAAGAATAAATTAAAGTAATTAATATGTTGTATTCTTAAAACAAAAATTACCCTAATTAACCATTCTAAAACTTTGATTTATTGTTAAACAAAATATCTTATACACAATAAATAATAATACAAAATAATAAAGTATCTTGTTATTCGCATCCATACGATTCGATACTCATATGTACCATTTAAATTGCTTGAATAGTTTATTTTAAAAGTGACAATTTTTTTTTAAATAACAATTTATAACATTGACTCAAGTTGTTTTAATTTAATTTCTAAAATTATTAAATAGCTATCCAAGAGGATACAGAATTTTTGAGTATTTTATACTTTGTTCATTAAAAATATACAAAATTTTCAAAAACTGGGTATGCTAATTTATGATACGACGCTAAGTATATACATTAATAATTAATAATTATACCACATTGTTATTACCTATACATATAAATTATAGCATTAGTATACTTGAAATATAGTTATTTCAATAGTATTAATTGTTAAAATGAAAGAATAACAATGAATATTATAATTATGATAACATTTAATTATAATAATTAAATTAAGTACAAATTAAATTTAAATAATTTGTGACATTATATAAATAATTAATTTTTTTATCATTATACTGGATTTTAAGGACTTGTGCAATGAAGGTTTAGGCTAGAATAATTATAATTTTTCGAAAAGGCGTTAATAATAAATTTATATATCAAGAGTCTGGCTGCGAAGTGTCCTGGTGGCGGCGAAGTGTCCGGCGGCGAAACGGTCAGCGGCGAAATGGGTCAGCGGCGAATAGTCCGGCGGCGAAATGTCCGAGTCCGGTTTGTCAGACTCCCTCCCCGGAATCGAACCCTAATTTCCCGTTACGCGTAACAACCATGATATTGATAGTAACTACTATCATAACATGAAACTAAAAAGTGAAAAATAAATATAGTTTAAAAAAACACGCTTTTAAACTATATTTATTTATATTTGGTTTTAACTTTTTTTAATTAAACAAATATGTTACTTTTATACTAATCAGGAATTTAAATTGATGGAATAATTTATTATGGAAAAATATCTAATAGGAGTGATATTTAAAGTATGTTATTCAAAAGTAAAGTTGAAAAAGTTAAATTTTTGAGTAAAAGTTGCTATTTTGATTACCCCTTAAGGACAAGTTAAATGTCAGATTTTCTAAAAATTATAAATAAACAAAAAAAGTATTACACTTTTTTTGTTTATTTATATAACAATGTGGTATAACTACCTAAGGTATTACACCTTAGGTAGTTATAGAAACAAATTTATAACAGTTTTATAAAAAAAGTTAAAATTTACTGATTTTATAAATCGTAATCTTTTAGGAGATTTCAACTATTTACAAAATCGAGGGAATTTTTTTCAATTTTTGATGTATTTTTAAAAGAAATCGGTTAGGCGAGAGTTGAGAAAAATTGATAACAGACAAAAAAAATACATAATAGTAAAATTAACAAATTCTGATCTTCGCATCGAAATTAAAAACAATTTTCGACACAACTTTTTAATTATTTATTCTATAGTGTTTAAATGATACATAGTTAATGTATATACTTCATTACTCACTCTATTACTTCACTCTCAACCATATAATTTTTTATTCTTGTAAAAGAAAACTTTTATTCTTGTTTGCCATACTATGTTGTAAGTAGTGTAATGTTATTAAAATTGTTTGAAAAATAAATCATGGAAGAAAAAGAATATATGTGTCAATTATTTAATATTTTATATAATTATGTATCATTATTACCATGAATAAATGTTTATAAATAATAATTTTCAGTAAATAATTAATTTATATGTTATTGATTTTTGTAACTGCTAATGTGAATGAAAAATTTGATATCGCCACATAACAGCTAAATCCCTTTGTTAAGATAACCATAGTCTTCCGTTCATAATCGACGTTTTGATAATAACCAGATTAGAAATAAAGTCCCTTTTAGTTTGTACATTGTGTATCACACTCTTATACGTAAGTACAAAATCATGTACGTAAGTACATAAATCATTTTAAAAGAGATTCATATTAACTATTTAAATATATTATTAAGAGATTATTTGTTTTAATTTTATATATTTTTATGTTCTATATTTTTTGTTCATTAATTACAGCTGTGTTTATCAGTGTATGTGTGTTAGTGAAGTTATGTATATAACTCACATCAGCTGGTAACATCTGTCACAAAAAATTGTTGCAAATTTAATTAACACATTTGTTTGTGAAATGTTATTTGATCATTTTAGATATTAAAATGTTTAAATTAAGTTTTTTATGATAATAAAATGTATTTATTTTGCTCAGATAATAGTGTGATGGCACAAAAGGTTTGTAGCAAAGATGGCTTGTATGTGACACAATATGTATCTAGTAGTACGGCTCAAAATGTTTGTTTCATTTGTGGTAATTCAGGTCATCCTGATCAACATTGGTTACGGATAAAACCTTCTTCAACGGGATCATTAGATACTACACCATATTTTCCATTTTTGGAAATGCACGAACCACCTCAAAATTATAAAATTTTAATACATTCTAGAGAAAATAATATGGTTTGTAAAAAATATACATTTAATATGTTATAAAAGAAAAAATACTAATTTCATTACTAATATCTAGGTGGCAAGTTGTTATTTGTGTTATTCATTACTAATTAGTCAATGGGATAGATATGAACGAGATAATATACCTACAAAACAACGTGTTTACTGGTTAAAGCGCTGTGATAATGCTCCATTCACAGGAGCTGATCTTTCTACTCAAGGAGAATATGCTTGTCAATTATTTGGTTTAAGTGTAGATTTCACAAACAGGTAATTTATTTCTAACATCATCTTAGCTTTAATGCATAGTTGAGAAACTATTGGTTTTATTCTACTATATTTTTTTTTTTTTGTATCAGTATTAATTATTACTCCTACTCTTACTGAACATATTTTGTTCAACAATACATTAAATGATCATAAAATGTATTTAATTGAAGCTTTAAGCACCATAATTTTGAAAAATTCCCCTCAGTCCCAGTAATAAAGAGAAATTTACCACAAAATTGTCATAAAACAGTTAATGCTGCTATTTTTAATTTTTACTATATTTTGAAAACTAAATGGGATTATTGTAAAATTTTTATTGATAATACATCAAATATTTAGCATTACTAACAATATTCATTTTTGGAAAATTTTATCAATAACTAAAGGTATTATAAAAGGCTTAAAAATCATATCAACATTTTTTTTCTCTTTGATATTTGACACTATTACATAAAACACTACATTCTTTAAACATACATTAAATTAAAGCTAATACAATGTAATATAAGATGAAAAAATCCAGCACAGGGGGGTCGCGGCTCAGTGGTGACGAGGCATAGTTGGATTAAGTATAATGATATCTGACAGTGATTAAAATCACTATCAAAAAAAACGCTTCGATGCAAATCTTTAGATAGTGTTTAATTTTAAAAAATTGGTGGATTATTCCAAAAGTTACATGATCTGCTAGTTCCTTATAAATATCCTGATTAAGATAAAGTATGTCGAATGAAAAAAGAATTATTAAAAAATATTATTTCTCAAAAAAAATTTTGTTGATCCATACACTTTTTAATAAGTTATAACATTATAAAGTTAAAAATATTATATTGATATTATATTATATTATATTATAATATATTATATATTATATTATAATGTCTTCGACTAGATACGATTTGTGATCTTTTGACGTATCATTGAAAGAAATCGGTTCGGTGAGAGCTGAGAAAAAGTGGTAACAGACACAAAAAAAAAAACACATCTTAGTAAAACCAATACCTTCTCAGCTTCGCATTGAAGCTAAAAATAATAACTATAGGAAATTTTAATAATTTGTTAAATTTTTGATGATTAAAAAACACATGTATACCCTCTAGTCTCTATCTTTTATAAAATTTATTTATTGCAAATTGTCAATGTAGGTTTGGGATGTATAATTTGATGTTATATATCAAATTTTTAATGTTTGAATTATTATTTTAAATAAATTTCATTTGAATGCATAAAAAAATAGTACATTCAGTACCTGACATAGTGACTTTAGTATAGTTTGAACTCTGAGAGTGACTTAACTAACATTTCATTATGATCACTACCAAAAATAACTTCAATAAATTTCTCTAAAAAGAAAGTGAAAAATTTTTGATCAAAAACTTATGAATTTTTTAACAATGAAATGGAATTTTTCTTGGTGGAATTATTGTTAGGACAAGAATTTTTTTTTAATCTTATGTTTTATTTTAAAAGCTTTGATATAGGTTTAAAGGGCACAGATATTTCAGAACATTTTCATAATTGTTAAAATTGTTGTGGTATGTTTTTGTATATAAACCCTTCTTTAAATTCAGTTTTTATTATTATATTTTTTATTAAGTCAACTTAAAAGTAAGTCATTGTTTATAGTTTCCTTCATAAAATTATTCCATTAATTAATGTATTTTTAAAAAAGATTAAAAAAAATAAATAAATTTTAAAATGCAAAATTTTGTCATATTATTCATCGATTGCCCAATTTTAAGATATTTTCTAAGTAAATAAATTAGTAGAGATATATTACTATTTAATTTTTGAAGTTGATAGTTTCAACTAGATTAAATTAAAGTTCTTTTGATGTATAAAATATTCAGTGAGGATTGATTTTTATAAACAGATGAAAAAAAAAATTATGTTGAATACAATATCTTCTCAGCTTTGCATCAAAGTTAGGTAATTGTATTTTTAAATTATACATAATTTCTCTTTAATATAAGTAAAATACATAAGCTTTAATTTAATATATATATATAAAATATTTAAAACTTAAGAACAGTTATTCTAGCTAAGGATGGTCTTGACAAAAAAAAAGTCTTTGTTTTAATATTAATATATTGTATGCTATAATTGTATTTATTTTATTTTGAATGTAGTCATAAAGATACTGTGATGTCTTCTGCAATGTCACAAATTACTGGTGAAGATAGCAGAAGTACCAAAATACAACCAACGTCGATATCTAATTTATCTGATCAAATAACTCAGCTTAATGGTTCAAATATAATAAATTCAAGTACTCCTCATTCAAATCCAGGTTTTGTTTGACAATATTTTTATATGTTTATAAATGATAGACAGGAATCATAATGATTTCAGTTTTTGACAAATATTTATTTATGAATATACAGTGTAACATATTTATACCTGGTTGGAGCAAGGCCGAGAAATGTCTAATAATAAAAATAGCAGCACTCATGCCTCACCTTCAGTTATTACTTTAAATTGTTAAAAACTTTTGAAATACGGGTCCAAAAATTGTAGTTGATTAGTCATTTTCTTGAATACATGATTTTTTTATCTTGTAAGCTAGTTAAATATGTTTGTTTGCATTAAACAAAAATAAAGTTAATACCTATAAAAAATAATAGATAAATATAAAAAGTATTTTATAACATATATATATATGGATATTAAAGAATCGTTAATTTAAGTAAAATTGAGTGGCTATTCTAAAATAATCACCTTTTAGACTTGTATTGTATTTTTAAAGAAATAATAAAATTTTTGAGTTTTTAATTTATTAGTAAATGACATTAAAGTTTTTAATACAACTTTATTCGTTTATTAAATATAAAGTTTTAAAGTTTAAAATTTTTGAGTCAATATACATATATAATACACAAAGCATAACAAATACAGGTAACTAAGTAAGGCACATTGTTGTGAGTTTATAAATACACCAACTGGCAATACAGAAAGTATATCTATTGATAGTCATAATTGACAATAAACACTCCGTGACTGTGATAGCGATGTCATAAAAAACCAATTAGCTACCTATATTTGTAATGCCTCTTTTTTTTTTTTTTTTCCCACATCCGGCATGATGTGGACCGCCCTGGAACTACCGCGAGGTATTGCTTAAGGGCGGCCCACGCCGTCTAAAATTCACACCACCACATTGTGAATCAGCCCGAAATTAATCGAGAGCTGATTCACAACGTGGTGTGGCCTCCCCCGTTAGCCGGATCCCAAAAGGTGGGATCCGCTGCCCGGGCTGCACCACGTGGAGGTGGGGGCAGGACTTCGCGAGGGTTGGCTTAGATAATAATTCACAAAACACATATCACACAAAATAGAGTGAGGACAGGAGATACTTTATGAGGTCTTCTCCGGCCCTCCCACCTTCTTGGGACAGTCCCTTGACCGGTGGCCCTCCTCTTTGCACGTGAAGCACGCGCCGGTCCGGTCTGGACCGCTACTGGCCGTTTGCACGTGACCCCTTTCGAGGCACCTGTAGATATTTGTAATGCCTTATGTATTATACATGTGCATTAACTCAACAATTTTATATTTAATAAATGAATAGTTATTTTAAAAATTTATATGCCTTTTGCTAATAAATTAAAACTCAAATATTTCATTTAACTTAAAATATGTGTTCCCATTAAAAAAAATTAAGTTAAGACCCTTATAAGGGATAAGGGATGAACTTAAAAAGTATTGCCAACAATTCAAAAATATTCTGTAAGTAATTGAGTGGAGAGTTATGATAAAAAAGACTCTGTATATAATTTTGGTAATAATTAATCCTTAAAGTTTCTTTGATTGTCAAAATATGTCAGTTTTAATGTTTGATAACCTGTTAAATTCTTAATTT
The DNA here is from genome assembly GCF_025091365.1 of Daktulosphaira vitifoliae. Lineage (NCBI taxonomy): Eukaryota > Metazoa > Arthropoda > Insecta > Hemiptera > Phylloxeridae > Daktulosphaira > Daktulosphaira vitifoliae. The sequence continues at coordinate 1,038,169 of NW_026099576.1, read as the reverse complement.
TTAAATAGCAAATTATCTAATTTTCGGTACATATATTATTAAATATTAATAATTGTAATTTTTTTGTATTATCCAATAAAATATTTGTTTAAATTTGAGCAGTGTTACTCCAGGAAAATGTTAGTGTTGCACAGTTTATCAACTGCTTTTATAGTGTTTTAAATAAAATAACTTTATTTTATTTTTAGTCTGTGCCTTTATTTTAGTTTTGAGTCTTTAAAAAAATGATATTTATGGACCAATTTTTACGGATAATGATTTTATATTATATAAAGCAATTTCAATTGAACACTTCATAATATACAATAAATGAGATGTGCATTCATACCGATTAATGTGTTTAAATGCTACTATTACCAATAATTTAAAAATATTAAAAAAAAATAAACAATATCATCTTTAATTAAATTTCATTAATATTTCTAAATCATTCATTATTTAATAAAAAAAATTTAATTAATGTTTGGATAATGTTACAATAGATACAAAATAAGAATAGGTACTTGGAATGTTGGAACATTAACTGGTAGAAGTAGAGAATTAATAGAAGTATTGAAGAGGAGAAAAGTTAATATTTCTTGTGTGCAGAAAACTAAGTAGAAGGGAGAGAAAGCAAGAGAAATAGATGAGTATTATAAAATAATATACTCAGGTAAGACTAATAGAAAGAATGGAGTAGGGATAATAATGAACAAGGAGATGAAAGGAAAAATGACAGAATTATAATCGTAGAGTGAATTTTTGAAAAAAGTGTTGAATGTAGTGTTTATGCACCACAAGTAGGTTGTGATGAAATAAACTAAGAAGTGTTTTGAAGAACGATGGATGAGATGATGCAAGGAATACTTAGTAATGAGGATGCGGTGATAGATGGAGATATAAATGGGCATATCGGTAATGAGAGGAGAGGATATGAAAGAATACATGGAGGGTATGGTTTTAGTGGAAATGATACTGGAGAAAGTATATTTAGTAATATATAGAAGTACATATAATGTATGGAGAAAATATTTCGCAGTATCATATGATCTTGCTATGATTAATACTTATTTTAGAAAGAGATAAGAACATTATATAACATATAAAAGTGGGAGGAATAAATCACAGAACGATTATTTTATGAGAAAGAGAGAGAACGTAAAGCGAGTAAAAGATTGTAAAGTTATACCAGGCGAGAGTGTAACTACACAACATAGACTATGGTAATGGAATTATGGTTTAGAGGGAAGAAAATATACAAAAACAGAATGAACACAGGAGAAGAATCGAGGTAGTCGAAAATTAAAAGGGGAAAAAGAGTATGTAAAGACAGTAAAATAAAATATTAAGAAAGATCGATAGGCTAAATATTGTTAAAAATATTTTATAATGACATTAACCGATTTTTTCCAGAAAAAATAATTTGTATTCTATTTAATTTTTTTTAATAAATGTATTGGAAGAATATGTTAAACTCAACCCAATCTGACTATCATTCTATATTATTAAAAGTATTCATTTTATAATAAGAGCCACAATTCTTTGAGCAATGTGATAATAAAAAATTAAAAAAAAAACCCTAATCATTTTAAGTATTTGTGGATTTCCATGTTGTAAACCCCACCCCCTTTTTTTTTTTGAGAAACCTTAATTTTTAAGTTTTAAATTAAATTAGCAACCTTTAATGACCTAAAAATTTACAGATAATTTTAACAATAAATGAGAGCTGATTTCACTTCAGTATTTTATAAATTTGACAAAAACTTTTAGGTAGGATACCTTAAGGTTATCATTCATTATTTAAGTTTTCAAATTTTTGAACCATAATATTTTTCAAAAATTTATTTAATATATTATATAAAAACAAACTAGTAATATTTTAAATAAAATTTGGTATCAAAACATATAGCATCTATTTATAAAATTTATCATTTTACACAATGTTTGTTCTTTACACCTAAAAGTTGAAGTATTATAATGAAAAAAATAACCAAAAAACGAGATGGAGGCATGTAATTGAATACGATATGAAGATGGCAATATGAGAGTAGATGATGTGAGTGATCGTGTCAAGTGGAAGTTTAAGATAAGGGTGGCTGACCCCAAGTGGTTAGGATTAAGGCGAGGAAGAAGAAGAAGAAGAATGTTTGAATAATGTTATCATCTTTTGTCTTATACTGTTTGATATATTATTTTTTTTTTTTTGTTGTACAGGTAGTTATACTAGTAGCAGTGGTACAGATATTTTAGATCTTTCAATGCCAGACAAAAATTCTTCAACTGAAGTTTGTTATGTATGTGGAGATGAGTTTCGAAGAGGTTCTTTAACACATGTTTCAGCTAAACCTTTAGTACTTGTTAACCAATCCAATCAACCTTTCTTCCCCAGTCTTATGTTACATTCTAGACCTCCTCGATCTAGACCAATGGATAGCACTGGACGTGTGCAAACATGTTCTGTTTGTCACACTCATCTATTAAACCAATGGCAGGTAAAGACAAATAGTTAAGTAAATAACTAAATCATAAAAAATAAACTAATATTAATATTAATATTTATTTTTATTAATTATTATTTATCTATTAAAAATTAAGAGTCTTAAAAAAATTATTGTTATTAGTTAATTATTAGTAAATAGTAAAAACTTCATATTTTCTATGCTATGGTTATATGTTATTCAAAAATCAATATTTTAACTATACATAGTTTACATCATTATACCCATACTCAGGAGAAAAACAAAAAGTCTAACAATCTGTTATTGAATTATTATTATTTTTAGTAAAGCAGCCCATATAGTTTAGACATTAATACATTGTGCCTTGGAATACAGGTAATAGGCTGAGTTTTAATTTAATTTTATTGAATATATCATGTTTTCCTTTCTCTCTTTACCAATACTTTAGTCATAATTTGATTATTTTTAAGATAACTGTTCTCGCAAAAACTGTTAATTAAAAAAATAATAACATATATTTTTTAATGCTTCTTAATTATATTTGTAAGCCTAACCTAATCATCAGCATCAAAAAAAATGTTCATAAACATTCTATGACCCAAATTTTGTAAAGCCGTATAATTTTTCAATAATCATTTATAGTGATTTTATTATAATTTTTAAAATTAATATTAAATACCATGCCTTATAAACCCCTGCTGAGTTAGATCCTCTCTAATGTATAGTTAAAATATTGATTTTTGAACAATATATAACCATAGCATAGAAAATATAAAGTTCATTACAAAAGTAAATATCAGAAAAAAAAATGTTGTCGAGCTGTGTTTTAATTAAAAAAGCCATCTTAAAAGAACCCAAGTTTGTGCAAATTTGTTGGAATATAATTAGTGTAAAATTAATTTACCTTAAATTATTACCTACAGGTTTAATGTTATTAATTCAACAACATAAAAAATAACTATTAGAATATTCAATATTTTACAATGTAACTATTACTTAATTGATATAATAAATGTGCAATTTTATTCCAGAACAACTAAAACTTTTTCTATATTATAATCTATTTTAAACTACATTACATTTTACATTATATATGATGTCATCCAGCCGCAGACCATGTAATAAGCAGCTGATACTGTCTAATGACTGGGAGATGAAAGGGAGTTTAGTACAATCGACTAATCTCGCGCTATGTTTAAGTTTGAGTGTGGCGCAAACACAATTAAACGCTTTTGTGTCAACAATGTGTCAAAAGATCACAAGTCATACATGGTTGAAGACATCACCCTTAAAAATTGAACATTTTTCCTTTGTTCCCCTTAAATGAGAGAAATCTCTCCAAAAATTAAAACTTTTAAAATCGGTAAATTTTGATATTTTTCAAACTTTTTTTTCTTAAAAGTGCTATAGTTTTTTTAAAATTAGATGTATAAATATGTTTATAAATACTTAAGGTATTTCCTTTTTTTTTAGGTATATCTTTTTTAGATATCTAACCTTTTATCTGGCCACAAGGGGTATTAAAAATTGCAACTATTGCATAAAAAGTTTATTATTTTAACTATTGAAAATGTTCTTAAAATACTGAGCCTCAAACATTAAATTAAATTAAATTAAAGCTTATGTTACATACTATAAATTAAAAAAAAAATTCCTTTATGACTTATCACCTATGTGCATATAATTGCCGTGGTTAAAAATCATGCTATTTTTATATTAAAATTTTTGATTTTATATTTTAAATTTTAAATTTCTATAATTTTTTTAAAATGTATGTATTTTATACATACTTCTTACATACTTTTTTTAAAATCTGACCATTTGCTCATATAGAAGAGTTCAAAACTTGAAACATGTATAAAAAGAAGTACTATTTCGACTAAACTTTTAAAAATGTTCTGGAAATACTATCGAGTTAAAAGACATGTTAAATTAAATCTTGTGCTATTTATTATAAGTTAAAAAAAAAAAAAATTTTAACATTTTGTCTTCAATATATAAAAAGCTTCTTAATGTAAACAACAGATATTATTGTAGTGTAAAAAATCATCATCGAGAGAAATCCAATAAGGCTAAAAGACTTATATTAGTAGATAGGGGTAAATATCCCATTTAAACCCCTCTTTTAAAGAAAGGTAGCATAGTGGGGTTGTGCTACAGTATGGTTAGGGTATAGTTGAAACATGTTGGATGATATCTGACAGTAATTAAAATAGTGAAAAATGCTTAGATTCAAATCTGTGTCGTTTCATTTTAGAAAAAATTGTTGAATTATTCCATAAGCAACAAAAACTCATATATTTTTATTTATGTCCTGATTATAAGTTTTATAAATTTAATACATAGATTTTTTTATATATTACATTGAGGGGAGGTACTGCACATGTGTGCATTCACCCTCTAACCCTCTATTTATCAAATAAATTCAATTATAAATACTTATTAAAATTATAATAAACTATAACTAAATTAATTAATTTAAATATCTAAATATGTGATATAATATATTTTTGCTTGGTCTCATTAATTATTAGACTAAACAATATTAAATATTATTATTAATTAAATGAATTAATGGGTCTAGTTTAACTTACAATCACCTATTATATAACTGCTGTAAATAAAGTTAAATTAATTTATTAAAATTTGTTTAATGAAGTTATTACTTTTTATTTATTTTAGTCTATTGTAAATTTTACTTTCTTAGGTTTACACATCAAAAGGCATTCCTCATGGAGAAAGAAATTATATTCTCCGTAAAAGATTGATTCCTTTTATAGATACATCTACTTTTATTTGCTTTACTTGTTCACTTGAGTATCCTTTACTATCAATGAGGTATGTATAATTACAAATATGTTTATATTTTATTTTATTGTTAAATATATTTTTTGTTACAGAACTCTATACTGTTATCCAAATAATAATCATAAACCTTACTATCCATCATTAACAAAAATAAAAACTCCACCTGGTGCCCTTCCAATATCATCACAGGGCACAGTTCAGGTTATCAGATTGAATAAAATAAACTATTTGTCTAAAATAAGATATTAGCAATTTATTTATCATTTAGGTATGTGCTGTTTGTTTTAAATCTGTTCCTCAAAAACATCAAGTTACTATGTTGATGGATTTACCAGTTGGTTCATCTACATCTCCATCTCTTTTATCAGCTAAGTCACCTGATATTCGTTTTCGACCTTATGATATAACCAAATCAAATAAATTTCATTCACTTACTAAATCAGTATCACATCAAAGTACTTCAAATGTTAGTTAACATTTTTAGTTGTTAATTATTGAGAATTATATTTTACCTAGTTATTTTAATTGATTTATTTATTTGTACAGGTTACTATCGATTTAACTGATAATGAAGGAACTGATTTTATTTTAAATAGAAATAGCTTTAGATGCTATGTTTGTTATGAAATGCAACCTCATTCAAAATTAAAATGGCTGTCTACTACTACTGAAGGGATGAATTCTCATGCTATGCATTTTCCTTGTCTCAAAGAACTATCGAGGTTAATATTGATGATATAGTACATAAATTTGTACAATTTTTTATATAAACTGGTATTTTGTTATATGAATTAATATCAAAAGTTATTTTTACCTAAATTCACTAAACTAAATTTTATTACAAGTTCCTGAAATATGACTAAAGTATTCTAAATAAATTTAACCATTAATGTGTTATCAATAGGGCTCAAATTTCAATGCATTTTGATTTTTTCTATTTATCGTAGATAATGCTCTTCAAACACTAAATTTAAATAATGAGATTAAGATTTACTAAAAACAAAACATTTATTTGTTTTTTTTTTTTTTTTTTATCGCTTATTTAGATATACCATAAAGTGAAATCTTAAATAAATTCATTTAAAAAAATGATTTATAACGAACTTTTTTTATAAGTAATGAATTTACTAATTGTGCTTTTAAATTTTATATATTTTTTAAATTTATAATTTATATTTTATATTATGAATTATGGTTTATTGAAAATGGAAATTAATATTTTTTTTACATATGATTATTTTTATAATGACATTTGTTTACAGATTATAAATATATATATGCTCTATTTAAAAAAAAATGTGATATTTTTTAATGCTTTTTGTATGAGTATTTATGTTTGAGCCCTAGTTAAATTAAATTTTAATCTTTACAATTTATGTTATTTAAAAAACTAGATGAAGAATTAAACAAAAATTTTTATTTTTTAAAAGTATCAGAATAATTGATGACAATCGTTTTTTTAATAGTTTTCTTACATACTGAAAATACTAAGCTACCATTACAAAATTAATTTTAGTAATATATTATTTTTTGTAAATAATAACCTATAATACTCTTAACTAGAACTTTTTAGGAAAAAGTCATTATTGATAATTAAAAATTAATTAATTAATAATGTTTAAAACTTTTCTAAAGGTAGAAATAAGATAAAGGGGTTAAAAAATACAGTTGAGAAGTACAAAGAAAAAAATTATTGCTGTATGGTTATTTTATGAAAAAAAGTCTTACTAATGTAAATGGAGAAGTGTGAAACCATAGTGTTAATAAATTTTTTATTCTATTAATATTTTTGTGTTGAATAGAAAATAAAAAAAAACATAATTAATTTTAGAGCTTCTGAGAGTACTTGCATTGAATCTCAAGGAAGAGTTTTATCTTGTACAAATTGTACTCAGCAATTAGCTGCCCAATGGAATTCTATGGAAAGTAATAGGATTCCTTTAGAACATAGAAGGTATAACTCATAATTTTATTAAAATATTTATTTTTATATTTTTAAGTGGTATAATAAATACATTTTATTTTAAATGAAAACTGTCTTAAATTTAAGCTATATTTTTTATGAGAAACTAACCTGAATAAATTTAATTCATTCAAAACTTTTTTTTAAAGGTATAATGTTCCTAGTTTGGGTGATAATAATTATAACTCTCAACAAATTTCCAATCGAAATGAAATTTCATCTATATATTGTTTCTTATGCAGCTACCATTCAGATTTAACTTATGCCAGAGTTCTATACAGTCATCCACAAGTATTTTTAATAATTTTAATAATATCAATATGCTTTTTTTTTCATTTTTATAATTTCAGGGTAGAAATGCTCCATATTTTCCTTACCTTTTAAAACATGAACCAATAGAAGGATCAGAACAATTACGTGAAGATGGTTCTGCTTTAGTATGTACTTTTTGTTATCATGGTTTTGTTGCTCAATGGCGCGAATTTGAATCGGCTACAATTCCAATTCCTCAACATCAACGTACCTACAACCATAAAGAGTATTCTTGCTATGTTTGCACACAAATAAGTGTACGTCACAATGTCCGATCCTTAGCAATTAATGTGAGTACTATACTGATAAAATATATTTAAACATTAACCTTTGTATGTAAGTATGATAACTTTATTTACTTAATAAATTTTCAGAATTATCCATCTTTGCGGTTCCATCTTCAAATTAAAAGCCAAGCGTTATTACTTGAAAATGGTGAATATGCTGTGGTTTGTTTTGAATGTTATGAAACCATTTATGTACAGGCAATTGAATATGAATGTTTTGGAGTAACATTAGATAAGAAAAGTTATCAAAATTTTAACTTTACTAAGATAATAAACCATCAAGATAATAATGATTACCAATCAATTAAAAAAAATACCTTAGTTGATAAAACACAGGTAATTTTAAAAATAGTGTTGACTAATAATAGTTATTGTTATCATCAATATTTCCTTATTATAATGAACATATCTTCTAAAATTAAATAGGTTTTATTTAAATATTTATAATAATCGTTATTCCAGAACTTAAATAACTTATTATTATTATAACAATAAACTCCTAATTAATAATATACATTATATAAATTTAAATACATATGCTCTGGTGATTGAAGTATCAAGTTTTCCAGTAGTAATCGTATTAAGCTAATTTTTTCAGAAAACTCTTATAATTTAAGGCTATTGTCATAGCGTAAAAAAGGTTGGGTATTATTAAAATTTTTTACTAATTATTTCATAAAGCAATATAAATGTTTTAACGCTCAAAATAAAACTAGATTTTGTTAAACAAACATTGTAATTAGTTCCCTGTTTCTAAACATTTTTTCGCTAAATAATAAACTATAATTGTTACAACAGTTACTAATTTTTATAAACGTTAATAATTTTAATATTATATTAATCTATTATGTGATCAATGCACTGAATTTTTAATACTAGCTACATTATTTTTCTTAAAGTAATAGTTTTGTTAAGAAATTTATATTAGATGAATTTGACAGCAGTTATTTTAATCACTGTAAACCAATACTAATTTAAAAAATATCCCAACTCCACTTTACTGAATTTCCTAATGTTCTTTTCTTTTCAATTTAAAATTTTAAAAAAATTGAACTTTTTTTTATTATTAAAATTGAATAATTATTATAATGTAGTAATGTAGTATAAACTTCATAAATTATTTTAAAAAATTATAATTAAATCAAAAGTATAAGAGTTCTTACTTGCATATGTTCCTCTCTATACTAAAAAAAAAATTGTCAACATTTTTTAATTTTATTTATATTATTTATAATAAATAAAAATTCTAAAAATGTTAATGTTTAATATCTTAAAACTCTGTTTATAATGATTGTACTTTATAAATATTAATATATATATTATATATATTGATTGAAATTTAAAGGGTAACCTAACAAATAAAGCTGTGCGGAAAATTAAGCAACACCAAACTTTAGATAATTCAAAACTATTGGTTCAAAATTTTAATCTATATAATTCAAAATTTGATACAGGTTGGTAGATTTCATATTAATATGTTCAGTATTTTATGAAATTTGGAATTTTATGGATTTTCTAATATGAAAAGTTTATTAATAATTCAATTATTGATAGTGATTTAATTTACAATATACAAGATGATCTGTTAATTATAAATTACTCTACTGTACTAAATTACTCACGAAATGAAGATAATATTGAAAAAAATGTTTACATCTATATATATATACAGGGTGATTTTTTTATCATAACCCACTCAATTACTTGCAGAATAATAATAATTTAAACATTTTTTTTTTCATTATCTTTAGTTACACAATATTCTTGAATTTTTAACTATGTAATACTTTTTAAGTTCATCCCTTATGCCTTGGAGGGGGGTCAACTTTGTTTTTTTAAATGGTAACACATATTTTTAATTTAATAAAATGTTTGAGTTTTTAATTTAATAGTAAATGGCATTTGAATTTTTAATATAACTTAATTCGTTTATTAGATATAATCATTTAAAGTTTCAAATTTTTGAATTAATATACAGGTATAATACACAAGGGATTACAAATACAGGTAGCTAATTGGTTTTTTATAACATCGATATTAGCAGGTACACAGCATTGTTATTATCAATTGTAGTAAGGCACATTGTTATGAGTTTATAAATACACTAACTGACAATACAGAAAGTATATCTATTGATAATCATAATTGATAATAAACAATCCGTGACTGAGACAGCAATGTCATAAAAATCCAATTAGCTACCTGTATTTACAATCCCATGTGTATTATACATGTATATTAACTCAAAATTTTGAAACTTTAAATGTTTATATCTAATAAGCTAATAAAGTTATATTAAAAATTGAAATGCCATTTACTATTAAATTAAAAACTCAAACATTTTATTAAATTAAAAATATGTGTTACCATTTAAAAAAACAAAGTTGACCCCCCTCCAAGGCACAAGGGATGAACTTAAAAAGTATTATATAGTTAAAAATTCAAGAATATTGTGTAACTAAAGATAATGAAAAAAAAAATGTTTAAATTATTATTATTCTGCAAGTAATTGAGTGGGTTATGATAAAAAAATCACTCTGTATATATATATATATCATCTAATAATTACTTTTTAGAATCGTCCCTTATAATTTAAAGGGGTGACAATTTTATTTATTTCAATAGCAACTAGCAAAAAGCTAGTTAAATATAAATTATTTAACTAGCTTATAAAATAGAAAATGATTGGTCGACTACAACTTTTGGATTAGTATTTCAGAAGTTATTAACAATTTAAAGTAATGAAAATAAAAGAGTTCGGTTTGGCCAACTCAACTGATTTCTTCATCCTACCTTGGTATAAAAATGAGAGTAACATCCAAAGTACTAGTCCAACAGTTGTTGACCAGTCATCCTATTAATCAAATAGTCTTATATTTTATTAGTTAATTAAATATTTATGATACTATTTAAAGAAATAAAGTTCACACCCATTTAAAATATAAGGGATGATTCTAAAAAATAAATGTTAGCTGACAAATCTAGAATTATGTGTAACTAAAATAAATTAAATTTTTTTTTTTTCATTATGCTTATTTTTCATCAAATAATCTAGTAGTTTATGATAAACCGATCATTTTGTATATATTTAGTTATATAATTTAAGATCCAGAATTTTAATTTTAAATTTGTAGGCCAAACTTTTCCTCCAACACCCAATGGTCGTTCATTTGCTGCTGCATTAAGAAATCTTGCAAAACAAGCTATACCACCTCTAACAAATTCTAATGGTAATATAATTTAAAATTAGAAATATAAATGTTGTAACGTTATATAATACAGGATGTAAATTTATTGGACCATAGTTATCTTTTTTAATAGATCAATTGTTAAATAGGTTTATATATTTATTTTTCTTATCACAAAAATTAGCTTTCCTAAAAAACTTGTTGCTACAAAAGAATCACAACTAAGTTTGCGCGAAATACAAATTGATATTTGTTAAATAGTTGTCCTTGTTATTCTTATTTTAACGAGTTTTTAATGAAAATTTTAATATTCTTGCAAAATAAATATTTATAAATCACTATGTGTAAAGTATCACATTTTGGAAAAACACGGGTTGTTAAAATTCTGATGACCCATTAGATTTTATAGATTTATTTTATAATTTTAAATATGTTCATACTTGAAAAAATATTTTTAGACAAAGATGAAACTAGAGATTCTTTAGAAACACACAAACAAGGAACTTTGATAAGTAGACTCGTAACACCACCTATAAACAAGTCATCACTCCATAACGTAAGTCTCTATAATAATAACTTAATTTAAAATAGACAAATATAAATATTTATTTTAGATAATTATTTGGTTACCAAATATTTTAGATGTGTTAACCTGCAAGTTTATTAAAAACATAATATGAGATAATAAGAGCTCAAAATTTTATTAAAATTTTTTTTTTTGTAAAAACTGAAAAATATCTTTAGTGCATGTTATTGTCGTACGTCGGTAGTGCCCCAACGTAGACACAAAAGTTTAACACAAATTTATTAATGTTTTATATATATATATTGACGACGAGTTCATCGTTCGAGCTCTTCTTGAGTCCTCCTGTTGGATAAACTGATCAGCCCCAATTCCTCTAATTAGTGGAATACTAAAGGGGTAGAGTTTAGACCCGTCAGCACAGTCTAGCTTAAAAGTAGCAGACTGAAGGGTGGCTCCTTGTCAGCCACCAGCACAACTACTTTTTTACTATACCCACTAAAGGATGGTTAAGTCCAAAAACTAGCCAGCTCGTTCACTAATTATTAAGATTGACTAAAGGACCAGCAGTCCAACCTAGACTCTAGCCGCACACACACACACAAATTCTAAGAATACAGTGAATATAAAATATTTGCGCTAAGCCCAGATTTTTAAATAGTTATTTTATTTAAGAAACGTATTAAACACAAAGTCAAATATAATATAAAAATTTAACACAAAAATTAATTAAATCTTACAAAAATATGAAGTTATTCTTACACCAACGACCTAACTCGTAACTCGACGTTTCTTAGACAAAACGTCCAATCCCGTCTCGCCCAGTATCGTCCCCCTACACTTTTCATGTTTCCCTTTTATATTCTTTTTCCCACCATTATTAATTTGCTTACCCTGCATTTCCTTTTTATATGGAATTATTATATTGCTTAAGAGTTCAAAAATTGCTTACTACTATTGTAAAGCTTATATTATACTAAAATCGACGTAATTCAATACTTCCTCATCTAATTACTACATTATGAAAGTTTTAAACCAAAATAGCTCAGCTTTAACCCAATGACAGATACTGCATTGAGGAAGGGGTCATCCACTGACTACCCTCCAAAATAAGTGCAATAAAATTATATATTTTAAAATGTTTGAGATATGTATCTCATCATATCAAATAAACTTTAAAAATTGTGGATTCTTTTTAGGTTTTTGTTCCTAAATTAAGAATTTAAAAAAATATTTTTTGAAAAATGATTCCTTCAAAAAAAATTTTGATTCTCTGCCTGACAGCATCATTTACTATGGTTAACATAGAGATACAAATATTTTTCCAGTATATTATCCTTCTATCCAAATTTTTAAAATTTACCTTAAAAAATAATTGCATTAGTGAATAAAATGATACTTTTTTTTTTAACTCATCAGAGATAAAAATATACATTTCTTAACCAATTTTTGGCATTGGTTTCAAATCTGCAATTGACATGCATAAATGATAAAAAAAAATGTTTTGAATACGTTAGTGGTTTCCTGTAAGTTTTTCATTGGATTTTCATAAATAGCATAAGCTTTGTACAAAAAAAAGCTTATTGTCTTTAATATATTTTATTAAAATGTTTGATAAAAAATATTGCAGTTTTAAAACAAAACAAAAAATTCTGACTTTCTTTACAAATATTTTTTTAAATTTGAAGTTTTTCTTTCAATTTTTAGCACTGATAGGTTCAACTAAATTAAAATTGGGTTATTTTAATGCAATGATCAACAAAATACATCCAGTAGAACTGAAAACTTTTATGAATAGTCACAAAAACACACATCATGGTAAAGTCAAGAATTTCTCAACTTCACATTGAATCTAAAAATATGTTTAGCAACAATTATAATATGAAAAATGTATTATGTGTGATATCTTAATTTATATTTATATCTTTTTTCAAATAATTTTCTTCCATGTATTGCATACAGTTTTTGATATATTGTTTATGTATTCTGTATTTCATAAGCTGAACAAATTTTGACAAAATTTGCATTAATATTATCTGATTCTTACTTTTTAATAATTAAATATAATTAGATTGATTAGTAATTATAGTATTTTTTTAAGGAATCAAAACTGAGTGGCTTTCAACCTTACAAATCAAATGATTCAAGATCATTGATGCCTACATCAGTGTCTACACAATCTCATTTAATAGTTAATCCTAATTCATATTCACCTTATCATGCAGCTAACTTGTATTCTCCCCATCTTCAACATGCTTTCAGGTAATTAATTTTTTGTGCAGAAATACCAGGCATAGACGCCTAATTTTTTTCATTATAATACTTCAACTTTTAGGTGTAAAGAACAAACATTGTGTAAAATGATAAATTTTATAAATAGATGCTATATGTTTTGATACCAAATTTTATTTAAAATATTACTAGTTTGTTTTTATATAATATATTAAATAAATTTTTGAAAAATATTATGGTTCAAAAATTTGAAAACTTAAATAATGAATGATAACCTTAAGGTATCCTACCTAAAAGTTTTTGTCAAATTTATAAAATACTGAAGTGAAATCAGCTCTCATTTATTGTTAAAATTATCTGTAAATTTTTAGGTCATTAAAGGTTGCTAATTTAATTTAAAACTTAAAAATTAAGGTTTCTCAAAAAAAAAAAGGGGGTGGGGTTTACAACATGGAAATCCACAAATACTTAAAATGATTAGGGTTTTTTTTTTAATTTTTTATTATCACATTGCTCAAAGAATTGTGGCTCTTATTATAAAATGAATACTTTTAATAATATAGAATGATAGTCAGATTGGGTTGAGTTTAACATATTCTTCCAATACATTTATTAAAAAAAATTAAATAGAATACAAATTATTTTTTCTGGAAAAAATCGGTTAATGTCATTATAAAATATTTTTAACAATATTTAGCCTATCGATCTTTCTTAATATTTTATTTTACTGTCTTTACATACTCTTTTTCCCCTTTTAATTTTCGACTACCTCGATTCTTCTCCTGTGTTCATTCTGTTTTTGTATATTTTCTTCCCTCTAAACCATAATTCCATTACCATAGTCTATGTTGTGTAGTTACACTCTCGCCTGGTATAACTTTACAATCTTTTACTCGCTTTACGTTCTCTCTCTTTCTCATAAAATAATCGTTCTGTGATTTATTCCTCCCACTTTTATATGTTATATAATGTTCTTATCTCTTTCTAAAATAAGTATTAATCATAGCAAGATCATATGATACTGCGAAATATTTTCTCCATACATTATATGTACTTCTATATATTACTAAATATACTTTCTCCAGTATCATTTCCACTAAAACCATACCCTCCATGTATTCTTTCATATCCTCTCCTCTCATTACCGATATGCCCATTTATATCTCCATCTATCACCGCATCCTCATTACTAAGTATTCCTTGCATCATCTCATCCATCGTTCTTCAAAACACTTCTTAGTTTATTTCATCACAACCTACTTGTGGTGCATAAACACTACATTCAACACTTTTTTCAAAAATTCACTCTACGATTATAATTCTGTCATTTTTCCTTTCATCTCCTTGTTCATTATTATCCCTACTCCATTCTTTCTATTAGTCTTACCTGAGTATATTATTTTATAATACTCATCTATTTCTCTTGCTTTCTCTCCCTTCTACTTAGTTTTCTGCACACAAGAAATATTAACTTTTCTCCTCTTCAATACTTCTATTAATTCTCTACTTCTACCAGTTAATGTTCCAACATTCCAAGTACCTATTCTTATTTTGTATCTATTGTAACATTATCCAAACATTAATTAAATTTTTTTTATTAAATAATGAATGATTTAGAAATATTAATGAAATTTAATTAAAGATGATATTGTTTATTTTTTTTTAATATTTTTAAATTATTGGTAATAGTAGCATTTAAACACATTAATCGGTATGAATGCACATCTCATTTATTGTATATTATGAAGTGTTCAATTGAAATTGCTTTATATAATATAAAATCATTATCCGTAAAAATTGGTCCATAAATATCATTTTTTTAAAGACTCAAAACTAAAATAAAGGCACAGACTAAAAATAAAATAAAGTTATTTTATTTAAAACACTATAAAAGCAGTTGATAAACTGTGCAACACTAACATTTTCCTGGAGTAACACTGCTCAAATTTAAACAAATATTTTATTGGATAATACAAAAAAATTACAATTATTAATATTTAATAATATATGTACCGAAAATTAGATAATTTGCTATTTAAAAATTAAGAATTTAACAGGTTATCAAACATTAAAACTGACATATTTTGACAATCAAAGAAACTTTAAGGATTAATTATTACCAAAATTATATACAGAGTCTTTTTTATCATAACTCTCCACTCAATTACTTACAGAATATTTTTGAATTGTTGGCAATACTTTTTAAGTTCATCCCTTATCCCTTATAAGGGTCTTAACTTAATTTTTTTTAATGGGAACACATATTTTAAGTTAAATGAAATATTTGAGTTTTAATTTATTAGCAAAAGGCATATAAATTTTTAAAATAACTATTCATTTATTAAATATAAAATTGTTGAGTTAATGCACATGTATAATACATAAGGCATTACAAATACAGGTAGCTAATTGGTTTTTTATGACATCGCTATCACAGTCACGGAGTGTTTATTGTCAATTATGACTATCAATAGATATACTTTCTGTATTGCCAGTTGGTGTATTTATAAACTCACAACAATGTGCCTTACTACCTATTTTTACTTTGAATCTATCTTTCTTGCCTATACATGAGTTCAGCCTAGAGTTGAGTAATGATGTCCCTACATTGTTGACACCAAAAACGTTAGGAAGGTCTGTACACATAATTGGTGAAACAGCTACCACTCAAGTTGTTCGATTGGTATCAAGCACTTTATTATTTAGGTCTTCTCTATCTGTAACTAATTTATTTCCTCTTACATGTTGTCCCCACATACATCCGAGTTGCCACAATCACCTAAGTTTTGTTCAGGTCTACTCATAGTTTTTCACAAAATTTTACACTAGTTGTCCATCTTAAGTAACATCATTAATATCGTAACTAGTAGAAAGGTTGTCAAAGTACTCTTATCCCCTATACACAGAGATCATATGAATAAATAGTTATAATAATTAATTTTAGTATGAAATTGATATTTATTAATTTAATATTGTAATTTTTAAGTAAAAATGATAAAGTAGTATATTTTTTTACTTCTATGACAATTAATAGAAAAGAAGTATTTATATATCAAAAAATTAATTAAAAAAAAAAAATTTCCAAATTATTGATTTTTATTTTTATCATGTTTAAAATGATCTTTGCATAATTTTTATTCAAAATGTCAAAACCTATTTTTTAGTATTTTAAAGATGATTTTTTACAAAAATTTATAGTAAAAAACTTTTTGAATCATCTTGCAAATTTGAAATAATTATTAAGTTACCTAAAAATATACTTTTCTAAATCAATTTTCCGTCCTGATTTCAGATTTGTGATTAGAATTATTTTTCATTAGTAATGATCTCAAAAGTTAAAGGTAATAAAAAAAATCAAATTACAGTTTTTAAATTAATGAAAAATTTACATTAGTAAAGTATATTTTTGGCCTTGATATAAGTTTTTTGTCAAACAATTTATTTTCTTTTTAAATAAACAAAAAATTATCTTTTGAAAAGTTGAACTTATTTGGTTGTTACATTAAAGCCTTTAATTTTGATAATCAACCCTTTAAAGTATAAGGGATGAATTAAAAAAAAAACTTAATATATTGAGTAATATATAAAATTATAATATTCTTAATATAATTATTATTTTAAGATAAATCATGCGGCTAATATTAAAAGAATCACCTTGTCTTTAAAAAAAAAAAATGTTTTTACTATCAATGTCTTATGATAAATTAGTTAACAAAAAAACATGGTGATTTTTAAAATAGCCACTCCTATCCACTAGATTTATCTTATAATAATAATTATGATAAAAAAAATCTTTATGGTATTTTTTAGTTTATATATTTCTTGGTTTATAAAGTAAATAATTTTTTTAATTCATCCTTAAGACCTTCTCCCAAAATATTATAATACTAGATTATTAAATATCAATTTCATACTAAATTTAATTATTATAATTAGTATTTATTCATATATTATACTTTTAAATTAAAAAACTACTAATGAGGCTATAAACAAGAAAATAGGAATTCTTGTTGCTTTTTGAATAATTAATTTTAAAAATTAAATGCTATCTACAGATTAGCATCTAAGTGTATTTAATAGAGTAATTTTGATCAACTATACTTGTCCTCACTGTGCTGGTTTTTTTCTATCAAATCATTAAACTAAAAATAGGGATTCCTATGTATTCTAAATGAAAATCTAATGATAGTAACATGACGACATTCACTAAATATGGATATGCATTTATGAACGACATTTTCAAACACTGCTTTAAGTTATTAGTGATTTAAAAAACTCAAAATTATAAACTGTATTAACACAAAATCGCCCATATTTTTATACCCTAAAAATTTATTTAAGAATAATTTAAGTAATTTAATTTGTTTGTTTTTAAACATAAATAGAATTGAAGAACAAATATACCTTGAAAGATGTGGAATGTCTTTATTTTCACCTTCTCCATATCACCATAATAACATTTCACATTCATCACAACTTTATCATTTACAATCACCATTAGTTATGTCTGCTAATGTAATAGAAAAAATGAAAATAGATGAAGATAGACATCAAAGAGAAAAAAATATACAAGAAAGAGACAAAAATAGACATACTCTATTAAAAATTTACAGCCAACCCCCACAATAAACATTTTAAGTATATTAAAATTTAAATTATATATTACTTTTAATTATATTGTGTTTTATTTGTTTCAGATAGAAATATTTTCAAATTTACATACTCGCAATAACTATTGATGTGATCAATAAGGCCACTCTTAACTTTTTGGTTACCAATATTTATAATTCAAATTACTAATACATATTAAACATTTAATCTAATTCAAGAAATGTTTAATATTTAAACAATTTAACACTTTAAAAGTTCAATTACTGCCACATATTGATTCATATAAAACTAATTATTTTGAAATTTTATATAATAGCCTAATAAATTTAAGTTTTAGAGTAAATCAAATAATGTAAAAGATTCATCAAAAAATTTCATTAATTAAAATTAAAAAAAAGTTTCTTTGAACCATATGATTAAAACAGAATTTTTCATTTGAAAAATTTGTTTAAATATTTATTAATATACATTCAATATAACTTATTAATTTTTATTAAATAATCAATAGTTTAGTTGAAATTGAACATTTAATGATATAGGTAAACACTTCTTTCTAAACTTATTATTTTGTATTAATTAAAAACTAATAATAAATATTAATCTGTGGCTCTTTTTGATTGTATAATTTTTTATAACAAGCATCAAACTACTTAATTTTTAAACAAAACAATATTAATATTTTTGTACTTAAGAAAAGTAAAATTAGTTCAAATTAAATCACCAGTATTATTTACATTTTATTTGATAGCATTATGCAAAATGTATTTAACTATTATGTGATATTGTTATTAATAAGCAGGCTTCAGCAAGTTTATCTACTTACAGTACAATTTTTTGCAGTTGGTTATTGAGCAATGTTAATCTTATTTTAATGAATTATAATTTTATTAAAGTAATTTTCTCAATTATGTTTTCTTTATGAAACATTTTCCAAATATTTTTGTTATGGTTATTAAAAATAACTTTTTGTTGTACCTGTGATAAATGGCATACAATATTAGGTACTTTAATTTTCCAAAATACTCTTCTGTATTTTCTATAATTATTTTTATTTTAATTATGATTTTTTTTTATATAGTTCCTACCTCTCGTTTTAGGTTGAAAAATACTTTATTCAAATAAAATAATTTTTCATCAGTATTATACATATGCATACTTTATTTTTGTGTACTATTAAATTAATTAATAAATTTTTCGTTTCCTTTTAAAATCTAATTTGATTTTCATTTAATGACTGATTGAAGACACATAAGAAATAATTAAATATTTATATTTTATAGTTTAAGTAAAACGTGCATTCACTCATAATAAAGTAAATATGTAAACAATTTAATGATAAATGTATCATATTTTTTATTTCTTTTAAATGTGATTGTAAATAAATTATTGAATAAATAAAAAATTAAAAAGTAAAATTATCTTCTCTATTCTTTTTTTAATTTGTCATCTTTCCAATTAGCTGGAAGAAATAAGAGACACCAAAATGACAACCAAACCGGTAGTAATAATAAAACAGCAACTGAAAAAACCCAATTTCCATATACCATATTGTCTATAGCTGAAAGTGTAATCCATTGTCCTGAAGCATCAATAGTTTTAGAAAGATACTCTATTAAATTGAATTCTGGATAGTTTATGATAGTGAAGTATAAAGTTATCCAAAATAGCAAAAATATAGGATGAACAAGAAGCCAAAATATTTTTACCAAAATCCTGAAAAATTATAATTATTACTAAAATTCAACATACAATAAAAAATGTTATGATTTATATTAACTTATTGTTATTTGGTTTTGTGCTAACAGCTGGAATAACATAAATAAGAGCCATTGAAAATCCAAACGAGAAATTATGCATAGATACGCACAAGAGCCCTATACCTAGTTCTAGAAGACAAATTACATGTAATAGAACCCAGTGAGATGTTGTAAAAAACTTTAAGCTCCTAAAAAAATATATTAAAATTAAAATTGAAAAAAAAAAAACAAGTTTTAGTCACTTTTTTAGAAAAATTGGCAATAATCCAATAATTAACAAAGAAATAAATCCATATCCAAATAAGATGGCATAGTGTGTAGGCATATCATTCCAAAGGTATGTAAAGTATGATGGAGCAACATTTGGTAACAAAATTAAACCAAACATATGTGAACCCAATATAATCAAACTTACAATTGCCACATTTAAATTTTCATTTTTCTAAAAAATGTAGAAAACAATAAAATAAACATTAATACTTATCTTAATAAGAACTAATAAATAATATTTTATATATATATATAAAAAAAAAATTTCTCAAAATATATACTTATAATTAAGTTTTATGTTGCCTACATAGCTCACTTGACTTATCGCACGTATTAAGTGTATAAGTACTAAGATTGGATTATGTTGCTTTAATTATATCAATAATTCTGTCTTTATCACAAATATCACATTTTGAAATTGTACCAGCTGGAGTTATGCCAACCCGCGATTCAAATTTCCAAACAAAATTATATGACTTAGTAAAGATTATTTTTCACTTGGGAACAATTAGTAATTGTCAATTTATAAGGAAAGAACATAATGGTGTAACTTATTTTTATTTTTAAAGAAACCCTATGGAAAACTCTTCAACCTATCCGTAATTTTAAAACAAAAAATAAATCCAATAGTATCAATTTTATGAATTCAGAAACACTGTATAAAATTACTCAAACTATTATTATTAAAACATTATAGGCGTTAATCATTGAATGATAGTTTTATGAATATGTTGTTCTTAAAATATTTTAGAATACATAATATATTTTACTAAAAACAAATCAGTAGAATCATCATTTTTTGAAGTATATTGAATCCACGTAGAAAAAGCTTTCAAAAATAAAGCACCAACCAACAAAACTAAACAAGGCATGTAAAAACCTAGAAATATAAAGTAGTTTTAATAATATAAAAAAAAAGAAAAATATTTAACTACACAAATATTACCGATAGAAACATAACGGTCAGTAGATGGCAATAAATAAAAAAAAAAAGATTGATGAAATCGTTCAAGTAAATTATTTAAACTTCGAAACATTCCTTCAACAATCCTTAAAAATAATATAAATTATATTGGTACTATGTAAAATATAATTCTTCTTACCTTCCTATTTGAAGAACACTGATATAAACACCTCGACCGTTTTTTTCATGACCTTCTAAAGTTATAGCTTCAATACCAAATCTAAAGTGGAAGTATATTATTTAATGATATTTTTATGCTTATAAACCTGAATCATAGTCATATCAAATTATAGACTATAGTAAATTAGTTCAAGTTACATTAATATCTCGTCAACAGTTATTTTTTTTAAACACTACTAATTATAAACTTTTTTAAACATTAATAATGAATATTTTAACAGATAATCCAGGATTTAAAATAAAATTTTAAGAAAATATATTATTTGATTAATTGTCATATTATAACTGATTAACAATAAATACCTTTACTAAAACCACTATCAGACTAAAAATAATGTAGGTAGATAATAGAAATTTGTGTTATTAACCACTTAAAAAGCTTAGGAAGTGTGAATTATGTAAGGCTACTGAGGTAGCTTCGTAGAAAAGCTCTCATTTTAATAGCAAGAAATCTGAGTTCAGTTCCCAGTTGACTAATATATTTTCCTCTTAATATCTAAATACTTGTAAATATTCAATCACGTCTATTCTACCTCTACTTATTGTTACTATCTGCTGATCTTGATTTGCTCTTTGTGTAGGCATGCACAGATCTCAATTTTAGGTCGAGTCTGAAAATAATTCATGTCCCAATACTTAAACAATGCTCCAATTTAAGTATAAAGGGAGACTTTGGGAGAGAGGAGGGAAATTTCTTTGCACATTCAGCTAGATAAAAGTTATTTCCTTTTATATTTTTAAACAAAAATTATTATTATTACTTTTTAAAATTTTTTTTCAAATCCACTTATTGTCAATGCACCTCTAGCACACAACTATGCCTTGTACTCATTCTTCAACTTTAAAATTAATTCACTAATTATTAAATTAATAGTAGAAAAAAATGTTTATTCTTTGGTTTTTAGTACTTCATCACTCTATTCTTCTTGTCTATTTCATTAAATATTTATTCTTTTTAGCAACTTCATTCATTTCGATAAGATAGAATAGATAACTCTTACAATTAAAAATGAGTCTTAAAACCAATTACTGTTCTTACCGATGAAACAATCCATGATTACCATCTGGAACTCCAGTAGCTTGAGTCAATACCATTGAAATCATTGTACTTAGATTTGTTTTATAACTAATAATTTTAGATCGTCCGATTTCCTATAAGTTTTTTTTAACTATTATTATTATTATTTATTTATATATATTATTTCAGGAATATTTAATAACCTTTTTTTGATCATTAAAAATTTTTCTTTGGGTTATTTTTTAAATTTAAATGACAAAAGAAAAATGGTCATTTAACAATTTTTTTGGCTCTATAGGTAAAAATTGTATGCATGACTAAAAACTTTAAAAATCGCTATTCATTTTTGGAGGGATTACAATACTTTAACTATTACAACAGAAGGGTGTTAATTATAGTATATAGCTAAAAAATATTTTATTAATTTTCAAAATCATACTCCTCCATCTTTATTATTAAAAGTATGCTTCACTGATTCTTTACTACACAATCGATGAGCAAGATTGACTAAATCTAAATTAGGTAATTGTCCATTCAAGCCAGACAACTTAATGTCAACATGATCAATTTTTTCGGAATGTATTTCTAAATTAAGAGCAGCTTGGATTGCACCAGCTCGACTACTAAGTTTTCCCGAGTCTAAAACATCTAATTAATTTTAAATAATAAGAAAAAATAACTAAAAAGAATAGACAACTTTTACAAATTCGAAATAAATTAATTTTTACCTGGATAACCACAGCACGTCCCATGATAGGCTTCTAGCCAAGCTTGCATACCAAGTTGTTCATGTTCAGTTACTAAAAATATTATATCTTTGGCCCAATACTTTTGTTCTATGAATTATGGAAAAAAAATTGTTTTTAATTAAATTATGATAAAGTAGAATTATAAGGCATTTTTGTTAGATACATTCTATTATTAATAGTACAATATACTAAGTTAGAACTCATTACAGAGAAATAAATTACTATTCTTTTTATATATCACATTAATCCTAATTATAGATATCGGCGGGAAAGGAGTGAGGAGGCTTAGCCCCTACACATATGGTCTTATTATAAAAAAATATAAGAATTCTTTTTTGAGCATGGAGTTGCTGGAGTATTTATTGGACTAAAGTATTACTTTTTTAAATTTAATTATATATAATATTTACAATCTATATATTATAATACATTCATTAAATTTGTTGCAATTCATTAGTATCTGATGACTTCAAGAAAGCGCATGTCATTGATAGGGACTAGAATCAAAGTTATTTTGGTTCTTTGAACATAGAAAACTTAAGAACAAAAATTAACTTATAGTAATATATATATATATATATATACATCAATTTTATTTGGGTTCTCCAGCTATATAAATGTATATTCTAAGTTCCACTGAAGTTTTAAATTCAATATCATATTTTTGATTTCTGTAAAAATTTTTCAAGTAAATCACAAAAAATAAAATATAAATTAACTAATCTATTAGATATAATAAAATTCCCGAAGAACAAAAATCATTTTAGTTCTAAATTCTGTAAATAATTAAAGAGGTTTTATAACAGAATGACACTATCAATATGTGAGCATTGGTACATTTAGGTGATGATGTAGAGTAGTATTCCTGACATACCAAGGAACTGTGAGTTTATTGGAAGATATTAATTTTTAGTTTATCAGTATTTGATGCGATAAGTCAATATAGGTCATATAAGTTAATTATTTATTATTAGAGTAGAGGAGAAGACTAAATTTATACAGAGTAATTTTTGGACTAAGATACTCTAAAGTAAACTTTTTTTTTGCTTCGATTCGAAGCTGTGAAGATATTAATTTTACCATGATGTGTTTATTTTTTTTATGTCTGTTGCCACTTTTTCTCAGCTCTCACTGGACCGATTTCTTTCAACAATACATCAAAAGATCACAAATCGTATCTAGTTGAAGACATTACCCTTAAAAATTGAAAATTTTTCCCTCGTTCCCCGCAAATAGGGGAAATATCCAAAAAAATTATAAATTTAAAAATCGGTAAATTTTGTCATTTTTCTCACTTTTTTTTCTTAAAACTTCCATAATTTTTTCAAAAATAAACAAATTAACATAATTTTTTTTTATACTAAAACCTTAGATATTTCCCTTTCATTTGATATCATTTTTTTGAAAATCTAACACTTAACCTGCTCATTGGGGGGGATTTAAAATAGCAACTTTTTTACAAAAACTAACTTTTTCAACTTAATTTTTGAAAATGTTCCGGAAATACTGCGTCCTTTAAACATATATCAAATTAAAGCTT
>NW_026099576.1:981709-1012655 GCF_025091365.1 Daktulosphaira vitifoliae | reverse complement strand
TACAATATTAAATTATTGAATATCAATTTCATACTAAATTTAATAATTATAATTAGTATTTATTCATATATTATATTTTAAAATCAAAGAACTACTAATTAGGATATAATCAAAGAAATAAGAGTTGATGTTGCTTTTGGAATAATCCACCAATTTCTCTAAATTAAACACTATCTACAGATTTGCATCGAAGCGTTTCTTATGATAGTGATTTTAATCACTGTCAAATATCATCTATACTTGTCCCATCTATGCCTTGTCTACACTGTGCTGGGTTTTTTCATCTTATATTACATTGTATTAGCTTTAATTTAATGTATGTTTAAAGAATGTAGTGTTTTATGTAATAGTGTCAAATATCAAAGAGAAAAAACAAAGTTGAGACCTTTTTAAGAAATAAAAATGAACAGTATGTATACTTAAGAATTCAAGAATAATTTGTAAATAAAAGTAACCAAAAAGTAGCACAGTGTGGTCGTGGTATAGTTGGCACAAGTATAGATGATATCTGACAGTGATTCAAATCATCATCATAAGAAACACTTCGGTGCAAATCTGTAGTTAGTGTTTAGTTTTAAGAAATTGGTGGATTATTCCAAAAGAAAAGAGGGTTATATATCTTTAACTAAGCAATAATAATTGTGATTATTTTACGTATTGTTTAAAAAAATTGGTCAAGTGAGAGCTGAGAAAAATGAATAACAGACACAAAAAAACCATATAGTATAATATTTTAATATGAATAAGAAATTCCTTTTCACAAAGGGAGACTACAGTGGTGGTATTAATTTGTTGTGTATTTCCCATGATAAACACTTAAGTACTTGACTGAGTTAATCATGGGAATAGTAGATAGTTTATTTATGAAAAATATTTAGTCCAAAATGTAAAACTAACGATATTAAAACAAACTATTAATGTATTTAGGATTATTTTATTATTTGATTAAAGATGCAGAGCTTTAGTTGTTTTTTTATAAAATGAAACATGAAACAAATTGAATTTTCTTAAACTTGATTTGGTATCGTAAAACCAATTATTCAGTTAAAACAGTTCAGTGATATTGATAAAACCATTTAATAAATCAAATATAGACATAATAGCTGTAACATATCTCCTTAATTTACAAGACATGAATCCAAAATGGGATAACTACAAGTTATAGGGTATATTTAATTTATAACTTAACAGCTTAAAGAATTTGATTTAAACATTTTCAATTAAAAGACTGTATAAAAAATAATTCGGTGATCATACAAATGAAACAAATTCAAGATGAGATTTAGCTAATGAAAATAAAAAAAAATTAAATACATTGATATTATTAAACTCTGTCATATTCCTATTAATGAAACCCAACATTTAAAAAGCTTTTCTTATCATATATCCATGATTAATGAAAAAGACATTTTGGAATCAATAGTAATCTCTTTTTATAACATCATCATCAATTTTATAATTAATCTTATAATTTCAACGAGTAAAAGTTATAATAATACATTAATCTATATTAATAGGTAAACAATTAAGTCGACCTGATTTAATACTAGAAATAAGTTTAGCGTCATCAGCAAACACATTTATTAATAATATTTTTTTTCCAAATATCAGGGAAATAGCCTAGACTTATACTTATTTAAAATTAGATGTAACGATTTTATTAGTACTGATCTACACAATTTTAAAAACACTGATGGAACACCATCAGGTACCTGCATACGTATCCAAGCTATCTATTAAATTAAATCAAAAATTTCATATGATTAATAGTTCAAGAACTAAGATTAAGATTATTATTATTCATTGAAGCAACATTTAAAATTAGGACTACATGTTATGATTCATCAAATCAGCAACATAAACACTAGAAAAATAATTAGCAAATAGTTGGACAGTTACAGAAATATTAGTATATAAGATGTTGTCACATGTAACACAATCGGGCACATTACTATTTGATTTTCAAAGGGAATTAACATATTTCCAAAGAAGATTTATATTTGCTTGAATACTATTTTTAATATTAATAATATATTGTGAATGGAAGCTTGAAATAAGAAATTTGCTATTTATCCGAAGATTAAAAAATATAAGAAAAATTTCATGTGAAGTGCAAAGTTTATATTTTTTGTGTGCACATTTTTTACCGATAATTATTGACAGAAAATGTGTACTTGTTATTATAATATTATTATTGTTTTTGTTTGTGTTTAGTTTTTGAAATTCTTGATATTTTACTATTCCTTTTCTACGTTAAAAATTTTTTGATATGTTAAATATGACTATTTCTCATATTATGTTATTTTCTTTTTTTTCTCAGTTAATAATTGGTCACCAAGTCATGCTAATTTTCTACCTATCTCTCTGTTATAATTTTCTAGACATTTTAAAATTTCTATTGCTTTCTTGTACATTTGTTTTCCATCATGAGCTTCTTTATTTAAAGTTTCGATTTTATCATTTTGTATTTCGTGTACACTGTTTTTGGCATATTTTCTACTGCAAATTCTTGTAAAAATTACTCTTTCTGTTTGTCCAACTTATGAATTCCCACATGATCACCGGTTTTTCATAGATACCAGGTGTTTGCATTTCCATTAATTCTCCCTTTTAATTTCAGAATAATATTCCAATGACTGTATTTGAACAATATTCTTATTTTGAATTTATTAGTGATTTTTGAGATACAGTTCATAATTCCTTGTATACATGGCCATATTAATGGTCCTTACTTGTTATCTTCCTTGTTGCTTACCATAGTTTTTCTATTTTTGGTTTTTCATAATTCTTTATTTACGTTTATAATTTAATATCCATTATTTTGAATTGCTTGCCATAGGTAAGTTTTTTCTTTTATTACACAGTTTTTGTCAGTTATTCTTACATCTCTTGTTAATTTTCATTGTACAGGGTTTATCAGAGCAAATACATGTTTTTCAAAATGATCCAAAAGTAATTGTAGTAAAAAGAAAATGATTACATCAACAAATGCAGATTTTTTTAACATAACAAAATTTAAGTTCTAGTTCTGTTTAATTTAAAATTTTAAAAATATTCCCCTAAATTCTCAAAATAAAGGAAAATTTACAAAACAATTGTTATAAAATAGTCGACATTGGGATTTTTAGTTCTCAATTTATAATGAAAACTAGACAGATTATTAAATCATTAAATATATATATAAGTATTAATATTCATAGACACATTTTCAAAAGTTAAGTTGAAAAAGTTCATTTTTTTGTGTAGAAGTTGTCATTTTAAATCTTCCCTGTGAACAGGTAAAGAGTCAGATTTTCAAAAAATATATACCAAATGCTATGAAAATACCTAAGATATCTATAAAAAAAATTTTTTTTATTCATCTATTTTTTAAAAATTTAAGGCAGTTTAAAGAAAAATTTTTTGAAATATGTCAAAATTTATCAATTTTTAAAATTGTAATTTTTTTAGAAATTTCCCCCATTTACAAGTAATTAGGGAAATTCTTTTGATTTTAGAGGATAATGACTTCACTAGATACAATTTGTGTTTTTTTGACATATTAGTCATTAATATGTATTATATGTATATTCATTTTAATTTGAGAATAAGTGGCAACAGACATAAACATTTTTTTAAAAACTAAACACATAATAAATAAAATTAATGCCTCCTCAACTTTGCAACAAAACTAAAATAATAATTAGTTAAAACAATTATTTAGTATTTTTATAAATATATTAATATATTCAGTTTTATGCTAATATTCCAAACTTTTAAGAGTTAATCTTTGCTATGATAGTTATAAACCTGAGGTTATAACTACACTGTCGAAAAGTATAGTCAGCATAGAATTTAAGACTTGGATATATCTATAAATATTTTAAATAACACAATTATTTATGAAAGCTTTAACACATTCAAGTAGAAAAGACATTGGTTATGCTATATGGTAATTATACGTGGTAATGAGTTTATGTGATTTATTTATATGAATATATAAATTCTTGAAGATTTATTTTAAATGCCAAAAATAAAATGGTAATCTACAAAAAAATTATTGTTTCTGAATATCTATAAATATATTTTGTTCACACTAATTTGAATAATACTATGGATAGATGATCAACTTACGACGAAAAAATTGTGCTAGTTGAAACATAATTGCAAGTCCAGGTAATGTACTGGGTAAAATGCTAATTGGAGATCTATATGGTACACTTAAAACTATTGATTCAGTACTGGCTCCTCTAGGAGCCCTTAAAATACCATAAATGTTACGTCCAACATATTTCTGCAAATAATAAGTTAATTTATTTTTAACAACAATATTTTAATATTGATTTTCTTTTAGTAATACTACTCCCTAAAAATATTTATTAGTTACAGGTGTAGAAGGGTTTCATGTCCAAGTATTTCAGAGTCACTGATTCTAAAAATTACTTTAGAATTGTCTTATCAGATTTTGTTTTTTAAATAACACATATTTTTTATTTTATATTAACTTAAATATAGAAAAAACATGTTTTTTTGATCAAAATTCTAGAAAAACCCAAAGTTT
Organism: Daktulosphaira vitifoliae; assembly: GCF_025091365.1. NCBI lineage: Eukaryota > Metazoa > Arthropoda > Insecta > Hemiptera > Phylloxeridae > Daktulosphaira > Daktulosphaira vitifoliae. Next base: position 1,008,115 of record NW_026099576.1, on the reverse strand, counting down.
AAAACTCTCTAGTTTCTAAAAATTTTATTTAAATATCATTTATATATCTGGATACTATTGATGTCTAGATGGCAACACTTCCAGAGTCTGGAAGCAGATAGCGATATCATCTAATATTAACATTAGGGAAACTTACATTAAGTCGTGAGTGGGCTAAGACGTGTTTTTTTCATTGTGTGCGTTTTAATTCATATGTGTGTTTAGTTTATACATGATATGGTTTGAGAATATTTAACATGGCTTTTGTGTGTGAATAATAATATACATTATAAATAATAGTATTGTGTTTTTGTTCTGTCCCTGTTGCCTGTCAATTCTTACACACACACACACACACACACACACACACATATATATATATATATATATATATAAATTTGTCTCAATATATCAATTCACCCCTGTAAAAATTTGGTATGGAATGATTTAAAATTATGTAAATTAGAACATAATTACTAACATAAAAAAAAATTGAAATATTAATTTTCTCTTACTGAGATGCATTGAAACTAAATAAATTATTCATTAATCAATTATAATCTTCAACACATTATTAACAAACCTAACATTAAATTTTTTTATAGTTAGTATTTATGATTATAAGGTGACTCATGCAGCTACTGATGACACAACAGGTTTCACTTAATTTTTCATTTCTCTAGTATTTCAAAATAGATTATTTATTATTAACACTGAAATACTTGAATATGCCCTTCATACCTTTGTAACTAATAACTTTTAGTTATTAGGCAGTGATATAGCTATATTTCTTACTAAAAAACTAGAGAAGGCTTAGTCCCTAAAATTTTTTGAAAATTAACTCAGTTAACAGTCTATAGACATGGTGTCCTACTGTAATTTATTAATTTTAACTTAAGTTTATAAAGTCACATTAGTATATTACGGTAGGACACTCTACATATATATGTTGGGTTCAATCAATTTTCAAGAATTTCAGACAAAATCATCAAATTCCATAACATTTTAATAACTTTTCTTACAATTTTGAAATTACCTGACTTTTTTTGATTTTTCAGACTTATGGCAAACTAAAATCTCATCATTTAAGATTATTAACTTTAAATACCCTCTTATAATTTGTTGAAACTTTTTATTCGAGTGGTTTTTGCACTATTATATTTTAACTTATAATAATTAAATATTTTTTGAATTAAGACTTAATTATATAACAACTTAAAAAACTTTAAACCCTAATGGATTAATTGGTGCACCTATTATGAATATACATTTTTAACTTTAAAAGCAACATAGATTTTTATCTTCACTTATTATTTAATAATAAGTAATATAATAAGATAACTGAAAAAAAATAGTCGACTTTAATGATTTACTTATAATTTGTGATGATATCACAAATTATACTTAATCTTAAAGAGTCATAAAGAATCATAACTTTAATAGTCTTTAAGTAAAACCATTTTATGAATATATATTTGTTTTGACTAAAACTATTAATCTGAACCTAATATTTATTTAATGTGATTATTTAAATATATTTTTAAAAATTAACAAATTTCTTACAATGCTTTTCTTTAATGGGTAATTCAATGTAAAATTATGTGAGTAAGTTTCCAAACGTAATTTTTTTAATTTTGTAAGCAAATAAGAATGAGGCATTTCATTGTCATAATCATAGGCTTCTGACTTTAGTTCTCGATAATGTTCTCTAAAAGATGTTCCTGTGTTATCATTCATTTGGCCTTTAACCAATCCAGGAAGAAGGGCATTTTCAGAAAAATATGTTTCTAAATTTGAAAAAAAAAAACATTTCATTAATTGCAAATTATTAATAAATTCTATTAAATAAAAATAATTTTGACTTACGTGAATTAAAACTATTGTGTGCTAAAACACAAAATAATATTAAAGATCCAATGTACATAACTATACAAAACCGATTGTGATGTCGTACAAAAATACTAGTTAGAGCTCCATGACCAACTGATGGATCTGTCAATAGACCCATTTTTAATGAATGTACTGCAAAATATTACCTAAAGAATATAATATTATTACTTCTTTTCTGACAAGACAAGTATACTCAAGAAAATTACTCAAAAGACAATTTCTTAATACATAATAAAATCTTTTTTGTAAAAATGTGTCTTATAAAATAGAGCTCGTATAAAAAATTCAACTGATTATTTTGTATCGGCTCACAAAATATATATAGAATTAGGTCTAAAATCTTAGATACCAAAATTTTTGTATCTAGTATTATTATTGTTACATTATAACTTCTCATAAATGATTTTGCACTGAAAGTAAAACCTTTATTATCACAAGTGATAACGTAAAAATAAATATATAATACACTTTATAACTACAATACTTAAGTTAAATATTAAAATTTTAAATAATAACTTCCAAAAAGTTATTTTAGATTATTTATTAACCAATACAATGAAATGACTGCATTTCTATAATATAAATGTATAAATATCAATAATTAAATGTTGTTAATATTTTGTAGCTATAAAATTAAAAAACCCAATACAATTGGGATCCAGTATTATGAAAATTTGAAAGGGATTCAAATCACTTTTATAAAATACCTTAACATAAATGTTTTAAAATAAAGTTTGAACATTCTCACACAACTAACTATAATTTGAATAAATAAATCAAATTATTTGCAAAAGTAATATTTAGACAAAAAAAATATTCTAAAGGTGAGAAGAACTGTGTCCTTTAATCACCTAGAAATATGAAAAACTTAAAGAGTGATCACTAATATTAAAAATACTTAAATTTTCTCATTTTTTTTTTTAGAGAACATCAACTAGATGCAATTTGTAATCTATTAGCATAACTTTTATCAGGATCCAATAGACGCTGAGAAAAAGTAAAGATAGATAGTTTAAAAAAATAACAGCCAGATTAATATTTTGTTAGCTTGGTATCAAAGCTAAAATATTAATGATGTAGGAAAATCAAATTTATTTTTAATAACATTAAAGAAATCCAGTCAAACTGTATGGTTTTGAATGTTATTTTAAAAACAAATTTTCATATTTCAATATGTGAAAAAATTCAAAACTTTAAGTTCTCTCTTACCCAAAAAACTCGTTTTTATTTGTATTTAATAATAATTGTATTTATCACAATAACAAACATTACCGACCATTACAGTAATCACAATAAATTATTTTTCGAAATTATCTATTATTAATTTTTAGTTCGAGAAAAAAATACCACCCAAAAGAATAAAAGGATTTATTATGTTAAAATTTGTTTAGCTGGATTTAAAAATGCATTATTATTAATTAGATAATTAAAAAATGAGCTATATAACGCATGAGTAGAACCCAACGTACTTAATTGTAATAAAGATTTAATCTGCAAATTCAATTATATACTTCATAATTGATGAATTTTTAAAATAAAATTATATAACTATGCATATTAGCACGAAAATTTTATACAGAAAATTTACTTGAAAAACACATTTATGAAAACTTGTCTAAGTATCTTAAAAATTTCAAGTTAAAATTATATAATATTGAAATCAATTATTATCCCTGTTCTCTAATTAATAAAACAAATAGTCAAAAATTTACGACTGTGAAGATAGCAATTCCTTTATAGCAACTTCTAATCAGATATAATTATAATATACACCGCTAGAGGGCGCCAGTTGGTTAAAAAAAATGTTATATTATATTTTACTTTTGACCATGACAAAATATATAGGTATGTCAGCAACAAACGAGTTTTGGACCGTTTAACGCATCCCGCCCTTCACACCCATAGAAGTGGTTCGCCTCATTTCATTGGCCGTAGGTTTGACCGCCAAAATACATTTCTTTAAAACAAATACTTGACAGCAACTTTAATATTTTGTATTGTTTTTTATGATACCTTTACCTTTTACTATTATTGATTAATATCAATCTATTGTGATATCTATTTATACTACAATATAAACAAATATGATCAATTTGCAAATTATTTGATATGAAATGATTATGCCGGGTATATTAAATAAAAAGAACAGCGTTTATTTTAAGTGTCTTAAAATATTTTGAAAACTTGATATACTTACATACTTTTACTTAAATTTATATTTTTTATGACAAAATGCCTGTTTGTGAGTTTTTTGGTTGTACTAGTGGTAGTAAAAAAAAATCATTGGTAAAAAATAAAAAAATAACCTTGCATCGATTTCCAAAAGATCCAGTCTTAAGAAAATTCTGGGAAAAACAAATAAAATTAGGCCAAATAACTAAAAAACCAATAAATTTTGATTCTGGTAAAAACAAGTAACTGTTAATTAACATTGTCATATTTTTTTCAGAATCCTAAATAAATTACACTATTATTTCATCGTTATATTTATATTTAGCTGTTTATTATGAGCTTGTTTAATTTCATTTAGCTGTTGTTTGTTCATTGCATTTTACAAATGATAATTATGCAATTCATTCTAATAATAAGGATAGGAAAGTTTTAAAACGAAATGCTATTCCTTTACCTTTAAAGTAAGTTTAAAAAAATAGTATATTCATCAAATATTATTTCTAAATTACACAAATACAGCATATATTTTACCTACTCAATTATAAATTAAATTACTCTAAATAATAAATTATATTTATAAGTTCACATAGCAAGAATCACGTTTTTCCTCTTAAAGAGTACATTACTCCTCCAAAAAAACATTCATGTAATGAATCTGTAGTAATTACTTCAGCTGGAAAATTCTCTGTGTAACTATTACATTTAAATATCATTTATTTTTAAATCATTCATCAATGAAGTGCAATTTTTTATATTACAAAATTAACTTTTTAGAGAAAAATCATGTGTCCCTGTTGTTAAGTGTACAGAAAAATACAAAGTTAACCTTTTTCAAGACCTTGAAGTTAAACCTCTCGAAGAGAGTTTGAAGAGTGAAGTAGAAAATAATATATTATTCCAAGAGTAATACACACATTTATAATATATTTACAGTGCCGGATGTTGAACTCTAAGGGCCCCGGTGCGAAAAAAAATTTAGGGCCTCCTAATTTCAAAATGTTATAAAAAAAATCACAAGTATACAACTATGATAAGTCTATAGTTACAAAATAATGGAGTACTAAGTATAATAAAATTAATAGTATATTATAATCTACAGAATAAAGAAAGTTTTCAATATAATAGTAAAAAGTAAAATGTTTAGATGTTCTATTTTAAGAAATTTTTTTCCCTTGACTTTGCATTGGTAAAATTGTTCATTATCATTTCAATATTTAGAGTTTTAGTTTTTTTCTTTTCTATACTTAAAATTGATATACTTGAAAGATAAATACTAAACAATTGAATATCGATCAAACATTTACAATTACCATTCACCATCATTGGGAATAAATTAAATAAACTTTCAAAGTAAAATTCAATACACCATTTGAAAAAACAAAATATACATTTTCAAAGAGTCTGGGCTCTGGTATAAGTGGTGCATTGCACCAACGGTTTATCCGGCACTGTATATTTATATTCTACTCAATTAATAGTAATACTATAATTATACTAAAAAATTTTATATTTTAAATAATTAGATTACAAAAAAAGTGTGAGGATTATGAAAATAAATATTTAAAAATTTTGGATGAAAATAACGTTTTAAAAACAAATTATACTGCTGTAATGAATAAACTTAAATGTTATAATAATTTCATTGATTTGGAAGATCATCGTTTTGAAAATCGCTGTAGTGATATTTTATCACAATTCTTTACACCAACTCAGATTCAACTTATTCTTCATCCTAAAAAGAAAGTTTACCGTTGGACTCCAGAAGACATTTCTTCAGCAATTACTCTAAGGAGTATATCACCTAAATCTTATCGATATCTAAGGGAAAAAAAGAATTTTCCACTTCCAAGTAAATAATAAATAATTTGGCTAAATAAATAAGGAAAATTATGTGTATTAAATATATTTATTTTGAGGTTTATCTACTTTACGAACTTGGGCACTAAAATTTTCAGTTGATGAAGGAATATTGACTAGTGTTTTATCATTGATGAAATCTAAAGGTATCTTTACGAATGTAATATTTATAAAAATGTATTTTTAATAATGACTTATTTAAGAATATATTTAACTTTTAATAAAGGAGAACTTATGAGCATAACTGACAAATTAACTGTAATTTGTTTTGATGAAACCTATATTTCAAGTAGAATTTGTTTTGACAAAAAAAATGAACGGGTTATTGGACCCCATAAGTGTGTCCAAACAGTTATAGCTCGAGGTACATAAAATAAATATGATAACATAATGCTTATATAATAAGTGTACTCCTATACTTAATTTAATCAAATTATCCAATGTATAGGGTTAGTAGGTAATTGGAAACAACCAATTATGTATGGTTACGATACTCCAATGACTAAAGATTTGTTATACCAAATTATTCAACAACTGCATTTTTCTGGATTTAATGTCAAAGCGATAATAAATGATATGGGTTCATCAAATATGGGATTCTGGAAAACTTTAGATATATCCATAGATAACACTTCTTTGAAACATCCTATCTCAAACCAAAACATCCATGTTTTCGCAGATGTCCCACATCTTTTAAAATTAGCAAGAAATCATTTAATTGACAAGTATCTAATTTGTTTCTAAAATAATCTCTATAATAATACTTATTAAATAATTATTTTAGAGGTTTTGTACTTTCCAATGGAAAATTTATAGGGAAAAATATTTTTGAAGAATTAGTTATGTTGAACTCTAGACACGATTTTAAATTGGCTCATAAATTGAACAATAAACATTTATTAGTTGAAGGGACAGGCCGAATGAAGGTTAAATTAGCAGCACAGTTATTATCTAATTCAGTATCTAAAGCTATTGAATATGGCGGAGAAAAAAAATTATTTGAAAAATATAACTGGAAAGAAGTAAATTAAATATTTATTCAGAATTTTTTACATTTTGGATTTCTATATAAATGTATGCATGGCTAAAAATTATTGTTCTAAAACAGGCTTCAGAAATTGTTTTACTTATGAATGACTGGTTTGACCTACTAAATACTCAACATAAATTTGATAAAGGAGTAAAAAGTTATGGCTTAGACGAAACATATCAAAATGATTTACTTAATAAAATGAATAGTTTTATCAAATCAATGAGAGTTTTTAAAAAGACAACTTTACTACCTTTTCAAAAGGGTAAAATACTTAAGTCATTTTAAAATTGTTTATTCAAATTTTAGACAATAAAAATATACAGATATTATTTTCACACTATATTAATACAAACTACTTTGTAGGAATTTTGGTTACCAATTCATCCTTAAAAAATTTACTATTAGATGTAAGAAACTTATACGGTCTTGAATATATCATGACTAGAAAACTTAATCAAGATATATTAGAAAATTTATTTAGTTTCCTAAAAGGAATGGCAGGAAGTGCAAGCAACAATATAACTGCATTGGATTTTAAATACTGGTTAGAATTTATTTGTTTTTATGTTGAGTAAGATTACAAGGTATCACTTATAATTCAATACATTTTCTAGTTTAAGGTGGTACATATTAGGTAAGCATTCTCACTTAGTATTTACTGAAAATACCAATACAGAAGATGGTTATGAAGATAGTCTGTTGAATGATTCAGAATGTGATGTATCACATCAGAATTATTCAATAGTTCAGAATTGTCCAAAGATATTGTTGATTCAGAAAACCGCAGTATTTGTGTAAAGGAAGCAGATATTCCAAAATCAAATTTTAACTTGCTAGAACAATTTGAAGTATATATAAGCTAAAAGTATTTAATGAACCATAAACAACAAATACTTACATTTTTTTTTAGTTGGACATTGAAGAACCATTTGATGAAATAGAAGGAGAATGTGTAGAATTTGTAGCAGGTTATGTAGCTAATCGGTTCTCAAATAAATATCCAGATTTGATAAATTTAGATGCAGAAGAAAAAAAGTGTTGGACTAATCAAATATCAAGAGGCCAATTAAAAATCCCATCAGACAACCTAATGCGAGCAATGAAGCAATTAGAAATATATTTCAGAAGTCTGCATGGTGACAATCTGTCAAAAGCTCCTAAAATTTTTACAACGTTAACAAACAAATTAATGTTAAATAATGGAGAGTATAATATACCCAAAGAAGTGGTAGAATGTTTAGTTAGAACAAGAACTTATATAAGGCTAAATAATTTAAATAATCAGTTAATTTGTCAAAAATTTAAAAAACAAAAATTTACTTAATAAATAAATGTATGCAATAAGTAAAATTAAATTACCAAATAACATTAGGCCAGTTCACCTTAGGATACTGTGCTGACAAACCAACCTCTTGGCTTTATAAAAAAAAAAGTTACATTAATGTGAAGCAAATTATATATGATTTAATGCAATGAAAGCACTTCTAAATATTAAGTATATTACATACATAATTTTTCATTATTCCTCTATACGCTACAAATTATTTTTGCACAATATTAAGTATTAACGCATAAATGATAATAATATCACTATATTTATGGAAAATGACTATACAAATATTCGGCCAATGAAATGAGGCGAACCAACTATAGATGGGGTGAGGAGTGGGTTGCGTATTACAAAGTTGCTGACATACCTATCTATTTTGTCATGCTTTTGACAATAAGTTCCGAGACGAGTCCAGGCAATATTTATACACCAAATAAAAGCTTATAAAATTTCCTATCCAAAGACATTAATCAAAAATGGTACTCGAGTGTCCATGTAACCCGTATTAGAGAAATTGCTAGTCAAAATTTGCGATAGTAAACAATATGCATTCTCAAACTGGCGGTGCTTTTTTGTACTTTTGAAAAAGTTCCGAGGCGTGTTCACTTAATAATTATATATCAATGAGAAGCTTATAACATTTCCTATCGAATGACATAGATCTCAAAGGGTACTTGAGTGTCCAAGTAACTCGTATAACAGAAATTGCTGTAACATATATAAGGTCGTAATCAATACATATTTTCCGACTGCCGTTCGGTTTTTTTACTTTTAACAAAGTTCCTAGACGAGTCCAGTAATATTTATACACCAAATAAAAGCTTATAAAATTTCCTAAACTGATTTTAGAACAAAATTTCCAAAAATTTCAAAACTCAGAATTTATATCATTTTATGATATAAATATACTATAAAAAGGATGTTACATATTATTCGTTAAATAAGACAAATATTTTTGAACTAATTTGTATAAAAATAATATTTTAAAGTATTTAGAATTTTATTTTGAAGAGGTATTATGGGCAAATTAGTCGCTAAATGAACGAAATATAAATGAAGTTAAAATCAAGTTAACATAAAATCAAAAATAACTACGTCAAGTTAAAAAATTTAGCTTATAAACTCGTTTATGCTTAGCCATGTATTTTAATATAGTTTAATAATCTTCAATATCATAATATTCTATATTATATATCATAATAAAAATCATAATATTTTATGTTATAAAATAAAAGCTTTGACACATTTTTAATACAATCTCAATAAAAAATTGAGTTTTTACTTTCCAAATGTATACACAATAAATTTTAATTTAAGTTAATAAAATTCACAGTAAATTTCTACAATTAAATATAGAACTTTTATTTGGACTGAGCTAGACTCATTATATATAAATTTATTATTAACTTATAAAAAAATTATAATTATTTTAGCCTAATCCTTCATTGACAAACCATTATAATCCATTATAACGATAAAAAATGAATTATTTATATGTCACAAATTCGGACCATAGCAAGTGGGGACAGCANAAATGAATTATTTATGTCACAAATTCGGACCATAGCAAGGGGGGACAGCGGTACCTGCGCCCCGAGCGCAAAATTGTAAAATGATTAATTTTTGTTAAAAATTATAATATCTGTTATCATTTGCGTACAACTTCAATGTCATTTAGATTTATCGATACTTTGGTTAATTGGTCGAAAATTGTATTTAGTTAACTTTTATAATAACTTTTAGCAAGTAGAAAAATATTATTATATTTTTCTACTTGCTAAAATTTGTTGAATTGTATATCTTTATCGTTTGATACGGTTGTTGAACGAACAATTCGGTGAAATACCGAGCTGTAAAATATATTAGCTACGCATATAAATAGTAGAACATATTATCGTTATCGCGCTACTGTATCAATGCTCATCTATAAATACATAAATATATAGGGGTCTAGGACAAAAAATTATCTTGAGTAATACCCTATAGTGTAGGGTATTACTCAAGATAATTTTTTGATTTTTTAGACTCATATGTGTGATAAGAAATTCTAAATTGTTCAGCGCATAATTAATAATCTTTACATACATTAAATTTCATAGGATAAAACTGCAAGTTTTACAAAAATGTGTAACATGAATAATAAACTACTTGGCGTAATTAAACGGCGTTTTAAAAATTTCAAATTGACTTTAAATATATTTATAATGTATAGAATACTCCTTACTATATATATGTACTGAGTGCATGTACGTATTATAGTTTACTAGGTTTACTCGCATTATAGTGAATATAAACTTAAATTAAATTTTATATGAGCGCCCAACGCTTTTATCACATTAATACCAGTATTTTTTGTTCATAATTATTTTAAGCTTATTTTAAAAATTGTTTTTAACTTTTTAGTTCGATGTGCTTTAAAAGCGTGTTTTTTAAACTATATTTATTTTAACATGCGTTTATTAGTTTCACCTGTATGTATGTATGTATATTTGCAAGTATGTTTGTAACTCTCTACGCACCACGTGTTGAAAATATATTCTAATTACTATTAAAATTTATATATTAACACGCTTTACTCTAATTGAGAGATATAAAGTATTCATTCCGATTACGAGGGATGATTTCCGTATCGTCATTTTTCATTCTACCTCCACGTTCCGGGAGTGAGTAATTTGCGCGCCTGCTGCTTTCCTTGGATATGGTAGCCGTTTCTCAGACTCCCTCTCCGAAATCGAACCCTGATTTCCCGTTCCCGTTACAACCATTATATTGATAGTAACTACTATCATAACATGAAACTAAAAAGTAAAAAATAAATATAGTTTAAAAAACTAAAAAAACACGCGTTTAAAGCACTCGAACTAAAAATTATTTTGAACTTTTTAGTTCAATGTGCTTTAAAAGCGTGTTTTTATTTTTTTTTAACTATATTTTTGCATATACGACGTTTTTCACGCCTAGTTTTATTTAAGGTTTGTCCTAAATAATGATTCTTTGGAAATTGAATTTTAACAAAATGGTAGAAAAATTCCTATATCTGTTTGTGTTTGATAATCGGTATAAAAAAATGTGTATATTTATATTTCATGAGTAATTTTGAGTAATTACATTTAAATTGTTTATAAATATTTAATGTTAGTCATTTATAGACTAATATTTATTTTATTTTATTAACAGTTTTTTATCATATAAAACAGTTATACCGCTGTTATTTTATACAAAGATAACATAAAAAAAAAAAATTATTTTGAAAGTAACAATAACAGTTTTTAACAATTATCAAGATTGATAACAAGTTACTTAAAGGACCGCAAGGAATGAAAATTCCCACCACTAGTTGTGAGAGAATGGCGGTTAATCATAATTGATTAAAATCGTGGTATAATCACAGTAATTTTCACATATTATTTAATCTTTGGTTAAATGCAAATTACAGAACGTTCTGCAATATGTCCGGTATAGAATTTTTCAAATGTAAACCGTTATATTAAATAAATTTAATATATCAAATACCGACTTAAATTATTTTATGTTGAATCGTTGGTCAAAATCTTGTTTGATATTTTGGTTTATAAAAGGTTAAGACCATTAAAATATAAAAATATTTTAATTATGCTGGAAGATAAAGAAACTGAATTTGAGTAAGTTCTTATAGAGTATTTGTAATATGAAGTTTTTTAGCATTCTTTTTCATAAAAAAGAATTTTACCATTATTAGCCAAAACATTTTGTTTAGAAGTGAAGAGACCCTTTAATTTTCTCTTTGATATTCTTATCAAAGAATTTGATATTCATAGATCAAGTCTAATATTTTACTTAAGACTTTAGATCACAATAACCGTACCTGAAAAAAAATTATTGGATTGTATTACACTAAGAATTCATTTTGGTTATATCTGTTTGATTAATTTTTTTATTATTTGGATCAGGCCTAAAATTTTATATACATATTTAGGTTTGATTTAAACTTCTAAAAAAAAGATTTGGATCAGATGGGGTAGTATTTTTCACATTTAGACAGGTGACAGATCGTTAATACTTTTTTTTTTCTTGTAAATTATATGAACTAGCATTTAATCTATAGATGTTCAGTAAATAAGGAATGAAGTTTCTATTGTTCTCATTATTAATAATTGACCTGTATACTAATTTTTGGAACACTTCATATATTTAAGGCTCAGGTTCCCAAAATATTTTTGAAAATTAATTTGAAAAAGTTCTACTTTTTTATGCATGTTTCAAATTTTGAACCCCCTGTATACGGGTAAATGGTCATATTTTAAAAAAAAGCTTATAATAAAAGAAGCATGCCTGAAGTATATTTATATAAAAAAATTGTAGAGATCCATTAATTTTTCAGTAAATAATAATAAATAATAAAGTCAAATAAGTATAACAAAATTTTGTGATTTAAAAAATGATTATTTTTCTTTTAATTGAAAGATTCTAATGAAATAAAGAAATATTAAAGGTTCATTAAATTGTAGATTCTCATGAAAATATAGTCAATTCAAGATAATAATTTTTAAAGACATTAAAATTACAAAATATTTTTACATGGTAATAAATACGACTTCAAATTTATATCACTTTAAATTAATAACTAAATTTATATTAAAAAAATAAATTAAATTGGATCAAAAAATATTATAATTAATAACATGTTAAATAATTATTTAAAAATTAATACATTAAAAAAATCAACAAATATGTTTATTTTGTTTAAAAATATGTGTATCTTCTGTTTTCTTTGTGATGTTAGGATTTATTTTAACTAAATTATTAAAACAAATTTAATAACATTAATCCCAGTAAAAATTTTTCAATAAAATAAATACCTTAGAAGAAAAAGTTGATTTCTCACAAAAATTTCATCCAATTAAATCAATTAATTTTTTGTGACATACTAATTTTGTTTTTTATTTATTTTTAGAAATCCTGGTAAAAGTGTTACAGTTCAATGTGTTCAATATCTCATCATAAAGCATTTGAAGTCCAAAAATTTCATTAAGAAAGAGGAATTAATAAAAACAATATTAAAAGGACGTATTAGTTTGAAAAATTATGAGAGAGCAATTGAAGACGTAGCTGCTACATTAAGAAATGTAACATTTTATGACTATTAATTTTCATCTCTTATAGAAATGAAAAATTTATATTTTTATAATAAATTGGAAAAATTGAATTTCTTCTAATGCAATTCATTATAAATTTTATATTACTGTATAGTAAAATTATTGTTCATAGTATTTTTAAACATTTAAAGAAATAATTCAATAATTGAGAATATAATATAGGCTAATTAGGCTACAACAAGCCTATTTGCTTTAATGCTACCAGAATGCAACAAAAAATAAAGTTATTATAAATAATACAACTATGGGAAATGAGCATTAAAATTTATTCAAATTTCATAATTTTTTGAAAAGTTATCAATGTTTGTTTTTTTAGTACTTATTATGTAATAATAAAACTACTTTACAGAGATAGGTCGATTTGACATAGATAAAACATCAACTGCTGAGTAGTATAAGCCATTAAAAGAATTTTTGAAAAATTGAAATCGCACTAATATTTTTAAAGGTTTTAAAAAAAATTATTTTTTTGTGAGGTACTAAATTTAGTTTTTTCTACTTCAAATAATTTTTTGTAAGTAAATTTATAATTTTAAAGAATGTTTAAGAATTAATTTCAATAGTTGGAGAATAAGCACCCTCTTGAACCCTATTTATCTACAACACTAATTTGACTATTGAACAATAATATAACAATTGAATATTTATGATTATAGGTGTTTGGATTATCTATTTCGTATATTAAAGATGACTATAAGCAATTTATTATTACCAATGATATAGAAAATGTAATATGCATCAATCAAAATAATCCATATTCAATGAAGTATCGTATTTTATTGAAACCAATTGTTACATGTTTGGTTATGCAACATGCCCCAATCAGTGAAGGTGGGTTTCTATAACTTTAATCTAAATACTATTAATAAATTCATCAACATGTAAGCAAGATCATATACTGATCTATAACAATATTAACATTCCAGTTCAAAAATGTAACAACTCAAAAATTGAACTTTCTAGTATAAGATTTGAAAAAGATTTTTCAGGTTACTTTCAATGTAAAATTCAATCTTAAAAATGTCCTCTTTTGGATAGTAACTTGGCTATATTGGATTTATAAAGTGTAGAATAATAAACACAATCTAGTTACGAAAACTCAAAATCAATATTTTTTGAGTCATTGCAGTCTTTAATTATGACGTTAAGCAGTCATGTATTTTATTGAATGACTTATTTAGCAGTGCATTGCTAATTGTGAAGTATTTCATTCACATTTTAATAAACAATTTTTATGGCGCATCCTTCTATTAATATATTTTTAAAAATTTAAAAAGAAAGTATTTAGTCTTATAATTACATTAAAATATATAGTTTTGATAATACAGTCTCAAGAATTATACGAAATAAAATTAAAATCCGTTTCAGTAAAACAAAAGAGACAATCGATAAATTAATAACAATGAAATTAGCTAATTTGAATTTGTGAAATTAGTTTTCAACAACTATCGTAAAGTGCATAGATCATAGATCTATTTTAGCTTCGATTCGAAGCTCAAAAGGTATTAGTTTTACTATAATGTGTTTTTTTTTTTTGTGTCTGTTACCACTTTTTCTTAGCTTTTACTGAACCAATTTCTTTCAACGATTTGTCAAAAGATCACAAATTGTTTCTAGTCAAAGACATTATCGTCAAAAATTGAAAAAATTTCCCTCGTTCTCCGTAAATGGGGGAAACCTCCAAAAAAATTACAAATTTTAAAATCACTAATTTTCGACATTTTTTCAATTTGTTTTACTTAAAACTGCCATAACTTTCCTAAAAATGAACAAATAAATTTAATTTTTTTTTAGATACGTAAGGTACTTCCATATTTTTTTTATAAATTTGACCATTTACCTGTCCACAGGGTGGATTCAAAATGTCAACTTTTTCACAAATAATTTACCTTTTCAACTTAAATTTTGAATGTGTTGCGGAAAGTCTGACACTTTTATATATATCTTAAATTAAAGCTAATGTAATGTACTTTATTATGGAAAAAAAGAATTTTGGACTTTATTTTGTCTTCACAATAAAAATGGCTACCAAATACAATTTTTGTGTGAAAATTATCGATTTTATTTTTGAAGCTAAGCCTCTTATGGCTGGCTCTGCAGACTAGGTCCGAAAAAAAATAACGTTTTGCGACGCTTAGGTATGGCGGGCGAGGGGGACCGTCGACATTGGACCTCCCCCCTCGCCCGCACACGTGGGCTACTGTTGATGTAGTTATTGCGCGTTTCGCATTATCACTCTTGCCTACGTTAATATGCAAATTATAGGCATATGGCGATATGTATAATTTCTTCGATTGTACTACCTGATTAGATTTATGTATATATATAATTACAAAATTACAAAAAGTCATTTTATCTATAAAAATAAATAAAAAAATAAAAAAAACATTTTTTGTTTCTATTCTTATAATTGTGTTTTTGTCATTTAATATTATCTTAATGTTCCAAAAATTATTTATTTTCTGTTCATTATTTATACTGTTTTCTTTTTTTCTAAACAGTTACATAAGCATAGCTTCTAATGGTCAGTCCCGCGACTGCTAAACTTTTTTTACATTTTTAACTTTATAATGCTATAACTTATTGAAAAGTGTATGGATCAACATAATTTTTTTATGGGAAATAATATTTATATCCCTTTTTTATTTGACATACTTTATCTTAATCAGGATATTAATAAGAATATAGGAGATCATGTAGCTTTTGGCATAATCCACCAATTTTTTAAAATTAAACACTATCTAAAGATTTGTATCAAAGCGTTTTTTTGATAGTGATTTTAATCAATGTCAGATATCATTATACTTGATCCAACTATGCCATGTCACCACTGTAGCGCGACCTCCTTGTGCTGGGTTTTTTTGTTTACATTTTTCATAATTTTTTTAAAAATGGATGAACAAAGTAATTATTTTTCTTAAATACATTAAATAATTTTTTTCATTAGATATAATTTTTTATCTATTGAAAATCTAACCATTAACCTGACTACACTCTGGGGCGATTCAAAATAGTAACTTTTACATAATAAATTAATTTCTTTAACTTATTTTTGAAAATTTTTCAGAAATACTCCCAGCTTTAAATATATGTTTAATTAAAGCTTATGTTACATCTATAAGTTAAAATTGAAATTTATTCCAACACTTTATAGTGTATGTGCAAATGGTTGCTGAAATTAACTAAAAATTATAATTTTTGTGTCTAAAATCACTATTTATCATGTTGTTATTCTGATACTTAAATTCATGATAAGAATTTTTGCAACTCTTAATATTCAATATTTATATTAAAAGGTAGGGGGTACTCTTTCCAAAAAAATGTTCTAGCTATTAATGGTTTATGATAAATTAAAATAACAAAATACAGGATGAATTTTTTATTAGCAACCTTTAACAACTTTTAGCCAATTGATATCTCTTGAAATAATAATTATATTAAGAAAATAATTTTTGATATTTTTTAGTTTCATGATTTCTTGATTTATTAATTATTAAGTATATTTTTAATTCATTATATATACCTTATAAGGATGTTAATTTTGTTTGTTTTAAATGACAGCATAAATAATTAACCTTTTCAGTCCTCATGTCCATTGCAACGTATTATAAATTTAACCAGCCAAGTTAAATTTTTTTTTAACTTAAGTAGTTTAAAAAAAGTTTATTCCATTTAAAATTAATTGTTTGGCTAAAATCTCTTGTTCTTTATTCTATCTTTTCTAGTCACTCCACTCATTCATCTAAGCATTCTCATCTCTGCTACGCTCATTCTCTGTTCTGCTTTCTTATCAACTGCCCAACACTCTGAACCATAGACCATAGCTGGCCTTATTACAGTCTTGTAGAATTTACCTTTCAGCCTCATTGGAATTCTTTTATCGCATAAGACGCCAGACGTCTCTATCCACTTCAAACCACCCCCACTTAATTCTGTGTCTTACATCCTCGTCAATATGACCACTCTTTTGCACAACTGACCCTAAATACTTAAAACTCTCCACCTCTCCAATCACGTGCTCGCCTATTATCAAAGACCTCCTCATTTCACCTACCTCGTGTTCTCCTTTGTCAAACTCGAACTCTGTATACTCTGTCTTACTTCAACTTATTCTTAAACCCTTTTCTTCAAGAGCTGATCTCCACACCTTTAGCCATTGATTAATTTCCTCCCAATTTTCTCCTATTAACACTATATCGTTAGCAAACAACATGCACCATGGCATTTCTCCTTGTATTTTTCTAGTAATTTCATTCATCACTATAGAGAATAAGTAAGGGCTTAAAGCTGAACCTTGGTGCACTCCTACTCTTGCCCGAAAACCTTCTGATACTCCTCCTACACTTTTTACCCTAGTACAAATGCCATCATACATATCTTCTATTATATTAATGTACTTTTTCGGAAATCTTTTTCTCATTAATGCCCACTTTAAAACCTCTCTCAGTACTCTACCATACGCTTTCTCCAAATCTATTTAATAGATTTAAATTTCTGCATCTGAGTAAAGTACTAAATAAAAGAGATTAATTATATTTAAATGCTGTTCTTTATTTTCAGCTATTCTGCTTTGCCCTTAGAAAACTTATTCTTGCCTAATTAGATCTGTCATATATATAAAAAAAATGTTTGCTGTTCTTTCTTTCCTTATATATCTTTTTAGTTTTTATATATAAGTAAGATATTGATGGTCTAACGCATAAAATCAGAGGAATTTTTGCATAAATAATTTTTAGACAAATAATTTGCCTACATTATTCCTAATTTGTAGGAATGAAGCAGGATTTTTTTTTTTACAAGAAGAAAAACTATTAAATTTTAATATTTCATCATTTAGTAATAATTCAAAATTCAAAATTTACAATGCTATTTATAGTGGTAATAATTTTTAAATGGAGATCCTGAAAAATTTTTATAAGTGCACTTCCTTTTTTGTGTGGTAAACCTTCAATTTATTGAATTTTAGTTATTGTTAATTTCTAAAATTGATTATTTAAATTCATATTAAAAATAATAATTTAATTTTTATAGGACAAATGTGGAACATTGTAGAGCGTTTTGCGGTTGCCTTAAATTTAGACATTAACTATATTAAAAAAATGATAAAAGGGGTAAGAAATATATAATTATTCAATTATAAAAAATTATATACAGAGTGATTCCATATGTACTGATAAATAATAATTTTTGGTTCAGTCAATATTTTGCATTTTTTTTTTAATTGTTATACGTTAGAACAATAACGTCTTATGTTACAAAAATACACTTTAAATTAACTATCAAGATATCAGTTCGTCATACGTGTAGTAGGTGTTTAGTATGTTCCCAATTATAAGATAAATTATTCACAAGTCAACCGGTCCTGTGGTCAATATTGTTGTGACAGTGGACTATACTGTTTATTCTTAAGGTCTATGTAACTTCCTATGAATCAGTTCCAAGTTAGCACCTTCATCACCGGCTGCTATATGACTGTACGTAAACTAGTGATGGGCGATTTTCAAAAGTGAAACGATTTAAATTTAAATGAAAATATCGGTCAGTTATAAATTTGGTCAAAATAAATCGATTTTTTATTTTTTTAAATATAAATCCATTTATATGCTGATAGTTAATAGAACAATCAACTAGATAGCACTTTTGAACCCTGGAAAAATCTAAAATAAGCTTTATAAAATAGTATTTAAAATAACCTTTGATATATAAGTAATAATAAAACACTGTGATAGTTCTTAAGTTTATACTTTTATTAACAATACAAATTTATTTTAAATAAAAAATTAAACAAATAGTTTAATCAGTAATACATAGAAAATTGGCGCTTTTGAGCTCACTTAAAACCATTAAGAAGTTATTATTTTATTGTGATTTTTACATGTGGTATTGTATAGTGTGTAATCTATGTTTCAACTAAATTTCAAATATTTAGAACAATTATCTTGGGATTTAGAGGCTTACAAAGTTAGAAATTTTATGAAAATACATGTATTCTAGGTGCAATATTTCTGCTGGATGACCTAATTTCAAAATTTTTTTTAAAATTTTTTAGATATATATCGGCTTTTTACACCATAAAAATTTTAAGTTAATAAGGTTAATTCTAAAATTTTAGTTCGTTTTAATGGAACGTTTGGTGACGCAAAAATGAATAAAACAGCTTCCACTTCACTCGATGACGGTATCGTTTAAGAAAAATAACATTTAACGTGTATTTGATACGTTCAGACAACGGATAAATTTCAATATAAGAATTATTCTGTTTCACTTCAGAAACCAAATAGGGACAATTATGCAGCAAACAAAATTTTCCAATTAGTTTCTTAATTCCAGAACTTAGTTTGTGAGTTCGCACAAGAACTTGACCGTCAATATTGATAGATTTGCGATTATATCGATGCTTACGATGTTCAGCTTTCAAACATTGAACTTCGCGAACTATAATAAGTTTTCGCTCTTGAGGCATTGTCAAAACTGAGGAAATTAAATCAAAATGGTTACAATAGGTTTCTCTTCTTGACCGTTGAATAAACTTGATGGTGTGAATACAGTTGACATTTATGACTTAAGCGGCCCTCACACGATCAATATTACTGACAGTATTTTGGATAATGACAGTATTATTGATCGTGTGATGTGAGTATTGATGTACTGTCAGTATGATAAAACGATACTGATGACTGATGAAAAATTCGGATATCGAGTCGTCAGTATTTGGTTACTGATGATTATATTGATAGTGTGAGGTCGATATTGACATTTCGTCAGTATTGACATCGCAGCAATGGATGACACACGTGATGAATTTCCAAACGCGCGCGAATGCCGTGAACAACAATTACGTGATTTTGTTTCCAAGTATAAAGATTTAAAATGTTTATGGGATATTCGTTGCAAAGACTATAGTAATAGAGACAAAAAAAAAGATGCTTATAGTGAATTATTAGTTGTTTATAAGTTAATTAAGCCTGATGCTTCTATAGATGATGTAAAAAAGAAAATTAATACTTTACGAAGTAATTTCCGTAAAGAATTAAAAAAAATTCATGAATCTAAAAGAAGTGGCGCTGGAGCTGACGACATTTATCAACCTTCGAGTTGGTTATTTGAAGAACTGGCGTTTTTATCTCAAAGTAAGAGCCAGTCTTTGATTTGGAGGAATACTTTCCCTCATATTAGTATTTTTCTTAATAATAAGTGGTTCTACCATGCTTAATAATTTATTATAGATGTTACTGTTCATTCGAAAATAATTCTGGTAGTCTTTTGGGTCGGAAAGCTGGATTTCTTTTAACAGATTTAAATGACAATACTTCTTACGTTTGCTAATCCATTCTTTTACCCATCGCTTCCTATTTATTAGTTATCCGTTTACTTGGAATAGAAAACGCTAAAATAATTGCTATGCACGCTTTACGACGATTTTCGTCCATTTTAATAAAATTGACCAAACGAACACCCGAACAATGTAAATACAGATCAGTACTGATGTATTGACACTAATTTATACTGACCGTTTGAGGAGTACACTGACAGTAATGTCAAATACTGTCAATAATTATACTGTCAGTAATATTGATCGTGTGAGGGCCGCTTTACGGACAATATTATCACTATAAACCAAATAATGAAATCATTTCGTATGGTGTTGGTAACAATATGCCCTGAATAAACTTACCAATTTACGCATTACTCTCTCAGACGAATTGGACTGCGGATCATAAACACTTGTATGGGTAGATGAAATGCCGAATTCAGATAAACAGGATGACTAAATAATAAATGAAAAAATATATAAAGTTTAAAATTACAAAAAAGAATTTCCTAATATTTATATTTAAGAGAAATCGATTGATCAATATGATAAAAATGACGCCGTGTACAATAATTTTTTATCTTTTTATGATTTCTCCGTAAAATTGACAATACTAAATTATTTGATATCAATTTATAAAAATTGAATAATTTATTTATTTAAATTGATAAAAATAGGAAAATAGAATGTTTTTAGATTCTTATTTTTTTATAAATAAATTGTTCAAATGTCCTCAACAATTTCGAATTAAAAGTAGTATTTAGTTAAAATTCTATCGTTATAAAAAAGAAATTAAAATAAATTTTTATATTTATTTTATTGTATTTTGAAGGATTTTGTGAAAGATCAGTATTTACAGTATAATGCCACTGATGAAACTACAATTACACTTGATCCGGAAAAAATGAGTAACTGGTTTTCCCTAGGAACTAGATCACTATTAGAATTTAATCAAAATATTTTATTGCAACATGTTGGTGAAGTAAGTGGGCTTTTTTAATTGATTGCCTTAGATAAAAAAAAATATTTCTTATTTAATAATTTTTTTTACTTCCAAATGAAAGTTAATAATTAAATGTAAATTAAAAAAAATTGTCTACATACTTAATCATAAAGGAAAATTAAAAGATATTAAGTCTAATGTTTTTTAACATACATCATCTTTTTTTTCCTCGCCCTAATTCCAACTACTTGGGATCACTATCCTTTAACATTCATTTCTATAACTATTCTTACATTTTCTTTTAACAAAATTATGTTTGTTTTAAATGACAGCATAAATAATTGTTTGGCTAAAATCTCTTGTTCTTTATTCTATATTTTCTAGTCACTCCACTCATTCATCTAAGCATTCTCATCTCTGCTACACTCATTCTCTGTTCTGCTTTCTTATCAACTGCTCAACACTCTGAACCATAGACCATAGCTGGCCTTATTACAGTCTTGTAGAATTTACCTTTCAGCCTCATTGGAATTCTTTTATCGCACAGTCTATGTTGTGTAGTTAATGTTTTTTAACATACATAAATGTGAAATACATCCTTTTCTCTTTGGTATTTAATGTTGATGTTCGAAAATCAACACTTGTGTCTTTCATTTTTAAAGTACGATGTTCGCATCCGCCTGTGGCAATTAATATTTTTTGAGTTAGAAAAAAATTTTCAAATCATTTGATTTTTATCTTATTAAGATTCAATAACTTCAATAAATATCAAGGATCCCATGACTATAGTCTCCCCTTGTGAGAAGAATTTTTTTATTCGTGTTAATATTATTTTACTTTAATATTTACTTAATATTATTTTTTTGAGGCCGCCATTTATTTTTTCAACTCTCACTTAACCTACTTTTTTCAACGATACTTCAAATGATTACATTTTAATTTAAATGATTACAATTCGTATTTAGTTGAAAATATTACCCTCAAAAATTGAAAAAAATCCCTTAATCAAATAACAAGTAGCTTATCTAGCTTTATCCATACAAACAATTAATATCATTAATTTATAATATTTTTAAAGTATATAGTCGAATTAGATTTAATATTATATAATTTTACTTTGTAATTTATTAATATTTTAACTCTATTTGTGTGTGCTACTACCAGTCTATAATATTCCAAATTTTTTTGTAACATGTTGCTATATAAATCATAACTTAAAAAAAAAAAATGATTTTAATTTCACCTGAATTTAACGATGGATTTTTACGATCAAATTTAATAATACGTTTAATTGAGTAAATCTTTTTAACAACTTTTTTTTATTGGTTCTTTTAGTTAAAGTAAATCATTAAAATTAATTAAGTTTTGAATATTTCAATTGTAGAATTCTTTTAAACACCAAAAGTTAATTAGAAATTATTTTTATGATTTTTATTTAAGTGATCTATTATGATAAAAATGTAAAAGAAATTAAAATCGAACTTTTCTGATAAATTTAACAATAAATAGTAATTATAAAATTTCCTGAATGCATATTAATCTTAAAAATACCATTTTTTTTCTATTTAATGATTACAATTTCAAACTTGCAAATTAAGCTAAAAGTTATGGTAATAAATTAATTATTATAAACTTTCACTTTAAAGGACAAAAAAAAGTAGATTAAAAATTATTACTTTTAACATATTAAAAGTCAATAATAATTTAAAAACAATTCAATATAACAATTATATAATATATAATTTTATATTATATTTTTGAATCTAAGAATTACTAATCTGAATATAATTAGGAAAATAGTTGTGTTGCTTTTGTAATTATCCACCAATTTTTAAAATTAGACATTATCTTCAGATTTGCATCGAAGCGTTTCTTATGATAGTGATTTTAATCACTGTCACATTAAATCTATACTTAACCCAATATCCCCACTGTGCTGTTTTTTTTTTTAATTTTATTTATTTATTACTAATAGATTTCTATGGTAATTTTTATCAGAGTTATACGTTAGAACNAATAGATTTCTATGGTAATTTTTATCAGAAATTATTTTCAATTAATATTACGTATCAAGAAATTCTAACTATTCTATTTCAAATATTATTTAAAAAAACATTAACTATTAGTGCTACAATTAATGTTATATTTTAATAATTTTATTATATTTAACTAATTTTTAATTTTAATTTTAGATTTTGAACTTGCCTCCGCAATCATTCAAACGAGTATATGCTGCTATTAATAAATAACAAAGTTGTAAGTTACTCTACAACAAAAACATAAAATATACATTTTATTTTGAATTGATAAACTAATAGATTTTTCTATAAATATACTTGTTTCAAATTTATTATTTAAAAAATTATATATTAAAACACTACTATTATCTACTATTATTACTTCTTACCTAAATTAT
Source organism: Daktulosphaira vitifoliae (assembly GCF_025091365.1). Classification (NCBI taxonomy): domain Eukaryota; kingdom Metazoa; phylum Arthropoda; class Insecta; order Hemiptera; family Phylloxeridae; genus Daktulosphaira; species Daktulosphaira vitifoliae. The sequence continues at coordinate 984,048 of NW_026099576.1, read as the reverse complement.
GACTCTTAATTACATTTTATTATATTAAATAAATAATTTATTATTGAAATATAATAACGTTTGACTTTGTATTAGTTTGACAAGTTTTATGTATAGATGAAGAGAACACAATTATAAATAAAAAAAAAGTTACAAAAATTGACCTGTTGTAAGACTTATACGTCATACTGGAATTCTAATTGCAACATGCTTGATGCCTTATTGTGCCAAACTTGATCCCACTATCTACGAGTGATAGGTGATAATTGCCTTACATTGAGGTTTTTGATTGTTTCTTCAATGTCATACTGTCGAAGACCAACTACTTGGCGTGTCACCAATTGTTGTGATAACGTCCCATCACATATTCTATCGTTGGACCAATGAATTATATACAGAGTGATTTTTTTATCATAACCCACTCAATTACTTATAGAATAATAATAATTTAAACATTTTTTTTTATTATTATCTTTAGTTACACAGTATTCTTGAATTTTTAACTATGTAATACTTTTTAAGTTCATCCCTTATGCCTTGTAAGGGGGTCAACTTTGTTTTTTTAAATGGTAACACATATTTTTAATTTAATAAAATGTTTGAGTTTCTAATTTAATAGTAAATGGCATTTGAATTTTTAATATAACTTAATTCGTTTATTAGATATAATCATTTAAAGTTTTGGAGTAAATATACAGGTATAATATACAAGGGATTACAAATATAGGTAGCTAATTGGTTTTTTATGGCATTGCTGTCACAGTCACGGATTGTTTATTATCAATAATAACTATCAATAGATATACTTTTTGTATTATCAGTTAGTGTATTTATAAATTCACAACAATGTACCTTACTATCATTGATAATAACAATGCTGTGTACCTGCTAATATCGATGTCATAAAAAATCAATTAGCTACCTGTATTTGTATGGCCTCAATTGAGCGTATTATAAAATTTGATTATAATTGTAAAAATCCATCGTTAAATTCAGGTGAAACTAAAAATCATTTTTTTTTTTAAATTTATGATTTATATAGCAACAAACAAATTCGGAATATTATAAACTGGTAGTAGCACACACAAATAGAGTTAAAAAATTAATAAATTACAATGTAAAATTATTTACTTTTGTATCTTTTGAATACTTTTACCATATCAAATCTAATTCTACAATAAATACTTTAAGAATATTAAAAATTAATGATTTTAATTGTTTGTATGGAAAAAGCTGGTTAAGCTACTTTTTATTTGAATAAGGAATATTTTTTCGATTTTTAAGAGTAATAACTTAAACTAATCATTAACTTAAATATCATAAACTTAAATTAATCATTTGACATATCGTTGAAAAAAGTAGGTCTAGTGAGGGTTGGCAAAATAAATCGTAGCCACAAAAAGAACCACATAGTAAAATAATATTTACATGAATATAAATTTCTTCTCACGAGGGAAGACTATAGTGATAAGATCCTTTATATTTATTGAAGTTATTGAATCTAAATGAGATAAATATCAAATGATTTGAAAATTTTATTCTAACTCAAAAAAAAATGCAAAATATTAAAAGCCACAGTCGGATTTGAATCTCGTACCCTAAGAGTGAAAGACACAGATGTTACCCATTAGGCAACTGTTCGATGCTTTTGTCGCATGATAAAATTGGCTATTTAAGCTAACTCAAATTAAAAAATTACTTTTTCGACTTTAAAAAAGTAAAAAAATTTTAATAAGTTTAATTTTGTATGTCTTATGAACTTTATTCTATATCAATTAAATTATATAATATTCATGAAAGTCACTGTATTCCCCTAATAAGATATTTTAAAATAAAATACAAAACCCAGAATTAAAAAAAAAATTGCATATTTTTGAATACTGTAGGCATTTGCGCATTGAAAATAGGTCGTCAGGACAAATTTTTTTTTTAATTCTATAGTACATGACATAAGCTTTAATTTGATATATATTTAAAGGACGCAGTATTTCCGGAACATTTTCAAAAGTCAAGTTAAAAAAGTTAGATTTTGTAAAAAAGTTCCTATTTTAAATCCCCCCTGTGAGCAGAATAAGTGTTAGATTTTCAAAAAAAAATGATATAAAATGAAAGGGAAATATCTAAGGTTTTAATATAATAAAATATTATTTTGATTTGTTAATATTTGAAAAAGTTATGGAAGTTTTAAGTACAAAAAACATTCCGATAGAAGGTGATTTTTATCGCAAACATTACATTTTTTTTATTCATTTTATAGTACATAAAATAAGCTTTAATTTGATATATGTTTAAAGGACGCAGTATTTCCGGAACATTTTCAAAAATTAAGTTGAAAAAGTTAGTTTTTGTAAAAAAGTTGC
>NW_026099576.1:958004-981606 GCF_025091365.1 Daktulosphaira vitifoliae | reverse complement strand
TGTTAGATTTTCAAAAAAAATTATATCAAATGAAAGGGAAATATCTAAGGTTTCAATACAAAAAAATATTATTTTTATTTGTTCATTTTTGAAAAAGTTATGGCAGTTTTACGTACAAAAACACAGTACATCCCGATAAAAGATAATTTTAATCGCAAACATTACATTTTTTTTTAATTTTCGACAGCCATTTGCACAGAAGATAAGATGTCGGGAAAATTTTTTTTTTTTCATTTGATAGTATATAACATAACCTTTGATTTGATATATTTTTAAAGGACGCAGTATTTCCGGAACATTTTCAAAAGTTCAGTTGAAAAAGATCTATGTTTTTTACAATATTTTAAGTTTTGAACGCCCCCTATATAAGGGGAAATTGTCCAATTTTAATAAAAAGTATGTCAAATGAAAGATGTACTTATAATGTATTTAGAAAAAAAAAATTTGTGCTGATATATACATTTTTCAAAAAGTTATAGCATTTTTAAGTTGAAAATATAAAGTCGAAAATTTTAAAACAAAAATAGCGTTTTTTTAACTACGGCTGCCGTTTAAATGTAGAAGAAAAAGTGTCGGGACAAATTTTTTTTTTCATTTTATAGTACGTAAAATAAGCTTTAATTTGATATATGTTTAAAGGACGCAGTATTTCCGGAACATTTTCAAAAATTAAGTTAAAAAAGTTAATTTTTGTAAAAAAGTTGCTATTTTAAATCCCCCCTAATGAGCAGGTTAAGTGATAGATTTTCAAAAAAATGGTATCTAATGAAAGGTAAATATCTAAGGTTTTAGTAAAAAAAAAAATTATGTTGATTTGTTGATTTTTCAAAAAGTTATGGAAGTTTTAAGNAAAATTATGTTGATTTGTTGATTTTTGAAAAAGTTATGGAAATTTTAAGAAAAAAAAGTGAAAAAATTTCGAAAATTAGCGATTTTTAAATTTGTAATTTTTTTGGATATTTCCCCCATTTGCGGGGAACGAGGGAATTTTTTTCAATTTTTAAGGGTAATGTCTTCAACTANAGAACTAGGGCATTTTTTTCAATTTTTAAGGGTAATGTCTTCAACTAGATACGATTTGTAATCTTTTGACGTATTTTTGAAAGAAATCGGTCCAGTGAGAGCTGAGAAAAAGTGGCAACAGACATAAAAAAAAAAAACATCATAGCAAAATTAATAGCTTTTCAGCTTCGCATCGAAGCTAAAAAAAATGTTTAAATTATTATTATTTTGCAAGTAATTGAGTGGGTTATGATAAAAAAATCACCGTGTATATATAAAGCATAAATTACCAAAAAGGGCCTTTTTGCTTATTTTTGTATTACTACAATATATATAAGCTTTATCATATTTTTTTTGATTAACCATCATGATTCAACAGTTCCATGTTGTTGACAATATTACGATTGACAAAAATCTTCCTATGTAGTGAAGTTATGATACTGTAGTTAGAAGTTCACCACCAATTCGTTGAATTGCGCGAAAAATTATCGCAGCTTTTCGCGGTGGCATCGCATTTCCGGAGTTACCGCTGGATGGTGATCGCGACACTTCCTCATCACGTCCGACTGGTCATGCTATGCTGGGTGGCTGAGGGGCAGCGTGAACCGGTCTCTCGGGACCGGCACGATTATTTTTTCAATTGTCACGTTGATTTTTATTCCATGGAAGATTTTGAATTTAACGGAATATATTGACATTTTATTTAATTACTGTTCTCATTATTGTAAATAATATTGTTATGGAATAAACGCACTCGGTGTCATTAAGTTCATTTACTATACTAATTACCCTAATTCCGATAAGCTGCTGGTATTAGCCGATGACAAAGCGACAAATAGCATTATTTGTTTCGCATTTTTTAAATTTTTAATCAGTATTTTAAAAGCGATAAATATGAATTTGCAGTGATATGTACAGATTTTTATCGTGATAGTAATCCATATAGGTTGTGACGTAAAAAATTGACCAATCATTAATAGTACTATTTAACACATTAGTAAATGAATTAGTTATTGTGAACATCATATAATTAAGTGTAACTGCTCGGCAATTGGTAATGTCGTGTTATTGTCTAGATAGTATTAATTTCGTGGTGAATAAAAACTAATTTTGAACAGTATAATTCAGTAATAACATTATTCAATTATTTATACTAATTCCATTGACTAATGTATTTCTAGCATGGATAGTATTTATTATTAATAATTTGGTAGCAACTAGCCTAGTTTGCCAGTCTACTCAATTAATTTCATTATTATTGTAACGCACAATATGATCTAAGTCATTTTCCTTTTTTTCTTTTATAATCATGTATATCCAATTGTGTATTATGTTGTTCATTACTAAAAAAAAAAAAAAAAAAATTGACCCTACTCTATTATATTAATCTAAGCTAGAAAATCTTTTGTCCTTAGTACACCATAAGCAACTTTGAGTTTCAACTACTATCCATTAGCCTTAGTTATACCAGTTTTATTTCTATTCTTTGATAATTTGTCCACTAAACACATTTTAAACAATATTTTAGTACCTCTTATTCGCTAGTACAAGTTACCCTATCCAATTGTCCAGACCTAAACCTTTAAATCCTTCACCCATACTTGAGAGCCAGGCCAAATCTCTCTTATATTTATTTTACATTAAACTATATTACATTCAGTTTACACTGTTCCCTTTATTCTTTAAACATTATATTATATTTCTATTATAGGGTTATTTTAGTAACTCTTATCTTGATTATTTTAGTATTAAGTTTCGATTCAGTCATCAGTGACTATTTTAGTGTGTAGTACATTTGTCCTCTGTTTTGTCCAAATTGCTATTATTTAGTTTTCTCATTACCTATTTGAATATCTTATTTCACATTGTTTTTTTTCTTCTCTTACAATATTTAAATTTAATTTATCTCTCCCTATTTTTCTTTTTCCTCACTCCTGTTTATGGAAAGTGCTGGTAAAAGAACAATTAAAGCACCTACTCGTTTTGGTATCAGTTATAACCCTAAGTCCCCTCGTCAAATTGAAGAAGAACATCGTCTACGTGCTACCCTTCGACAACATCCAAGTATCATAGCTACATCTGACTCAGTAGAATTGCTCATCACTGAAGCTCTTGGTCCACTGAATGAACGCCTCACCAAACTTGAAAAGAATATTGACGACATGAAAAAATTTATTAAGAAATCCCATGACTATGGAACTTGTCAGAAAAGACTGGTTGACGCTTAGTGATAGAGTTAGTCAAGTTGAATCCAGTGTCACCATAGTTCGAGATCAAATCCAAGAAGAAGTACAGAAAACCAAACAATTGTCTGACAATTATAAGTACCTTGACGATCGTTGTGGACTATTGGAACAATACATTGATAAATGTAAACTTGTCGAACAACAAATTAACTTGAACAATGAACAATGTACCATCATCAGTAATCAATTGAAAGATACTCAAGTTGATATCAAACTTATAAAAACCAATCTCTCCAATTTATTAAATAATACTACTACTCCTTCCATGGTTTCTGCTTCATCTACTCAAATTGAAAATCACACAACTGCTTCCATTTCTAATACTACTTTGCCTTTTTCGAACACTAATATTAATTCTTTTTGTACGAATACTGAAAAATTTCACGACGTAGTTCCTGAGTACCCTGGAGGTTATATTGGTGTTCACCCTGAACAATTTCTTATTCAAATTGATGGTTACTTTTCTAATGGTGTGTATGGTGAACAACAAAAATTGAATTTAATCTCTCGACGTTTAACTAATGAAGCTCGTATCTGGTATGATGCCATTATACCCAGTCCAACTAGTTATGAAGAATTTAAAATAGCTTTTCGCCATCGTTTCTGGTCTAAAACTATTCAGCAAAGAATTCACATGGAAATTATGCAACCGTTTCAATACCATGGGAATCAAGGTTGGTCAAACCATGCGATGCAATGGATTGCTAAAGCAAAGTACTTGTCACCACCAATCGAACAATCTCAAATAGTTACTGCTATCATCCAACATTTTCCATCTAACATCTGTACAGCTATACACGGTAGAGGACCTAAGACTACTTCAGAACTTTTGGACATTCTCTCTGAATTTGAAAACTCACCATCTTTCCATCAACTCCGTAACCAAAACACATATCAATCCAACAATCAGTCTGGATTTCGATACCATGATAATAATCGCCCAAATAACAATCACCGAAATCATCGTAATCACTGGAACAATAATAACAATTATTCAAATAGTAACAACCAAAATCAGTCGAACGCTCAACCAAATACGGGAAACGACGATGGACCCACTCAAGAAGGGTAGAGTCTAACAGCGGTCCATATCTAAAAGTCCCTTTTATTAGTCTCCTTACTCGTCCATTACAAAATAATCCCAATAATCCTGTCCCTGTTCGTCCAGAAATCACTGTAAAATTATTTAATGAAATTATCCCTGTTCTACTTGACACTGGTGCATCTGTTTCAGCAATTTCCAGTGAATTTTATAATACTCATAAAAATAATTTTTCAAATAAGATTAATGTTTTTCCTCTTACTAATGTTCATCTATCCACCGCTATTAAAGGTAAAAGTAAAAAAGTCTCTCTACAAGTTTTCTTAAATTTTCAAATTAATAATAATTTATCAAATTCTATATTTCTTGTTGTCCCAAGTTTAGCTCAGAATATTATTCTTGGTCATGATTGGTTACATTCACAACAGGCTATTATTGACTACAAGTCCAAACAAGTGACTTTTCCCTTATGGGGTGTACAGATCCCATTTTTTAAATCTTCTCCATTATCTATTCAGTCCAGTAATAGTAGGCCACTTAATATTGTCCATTGTCCTGGTAAATCCAATCAGTTAGATGTTCTATCCCGCCACCCGGATGGTCGTGACCAAGTTACTCCTGAAGATCCTATTATTTGCCAAATCACTGTACCTCCTAATTTTTCATCTGAAATGTCAGACATTCTTAAAAATTTACCACTTGAGCAGCGTAAGGATCCTAAACTGGGAAAAATTCATAATTTCATTAATATATCTGATAATCTACGTCAACCAGTCTGGCTTAAACGATATATAATCCTCAATCATATCCTTTTCTTTCGCAAGAATCCTTTGTGTACTTGGTTATTATGTATACCAGCACATTTGATCCATCATGTAATTACATCGTTCCATCATGTTGGTCCAAAAAAGACCGCTGATATTATTGCAAAATTTTGTACATTTGCTCAATTCCATAAGACTATTCGTCTAACAATTCGATCCTGTGATTTATGCCAGCGAGCTAAACACTCTACTACTCGCCGTGAAGGTACTATGCAACATGTAATTTCATCAGGTCCACTACAGAAAATTCTTGTTGACATTTTTGGTCCACTTCCGATGGGGCAATACCGATACACATACATATTTGTTATCCTTGATAATTTTACTCGTTATGTTAAATTATATCCTTTATGTAAGGCCACAGCCAAAGCTTGCACTCATAAAATCGTCCATGAATTTATCCCCTCTTTTTCAGTTCCTCGCCAAATCGTATCAGATCATGGTCGTCAATTTATAAGTTTAATTTGGGTCAAAACCTTAGAATCTTTAGGCATCATAGTGACATATACCTCTGTTTATCATCCTCAGAGCAATCCTGCAGAGCGGGTCATGAGAGAACTTGGTCGCTTATTTCGAACATATTGTTTTTCTCATCATCAAGACTGGCCTCGTCACTTAGCTTACGTTGAATGGATTCTTAATAATACTCCACATGAATCTCTTAAATTTACTCCACACGAACTTTTCCTTGGAACAAATAATTACAATCCATTTGAATCTGTTATTAATTTTCCACAATCCTATACAGTGAACAATATTGAAAAACGTATAAAAGCTCATCATTTTCAAATTGCCCAAGCAAAACGTAGGAAAAAACTCCATGACACCAAAGGTAGTCCCATCCAATACAAACCTGGTGATCTCGTTCTTCTGAAAACTCATAAACTCAGTTGCTCTAGTGTTAAAAAGATATCTAAATTTTACTTGTTATATGAAGGTCCATTCCTCATAACTCTAACCAAAAAGGAAAATGCTTATGTCCTAGAACATCCTAAAACTCGACTCGTCCGAGGAACCTTCAATGTGATCCATTTGAAACCTTATTATTGTCCATTTGTATCCTCACATTCAAATTGATCATTTGCATATTCTCCACAATCCATCAATTTTTCCGCCTATCTTGAAACAGATCATTTTCGCTGGCTCAAATAATCTGTTTGGGGGGTTTCTGTGACATAAAAAATTGACCAATCATTAATAGTACTATTTAACACATTAGTAAATGAATTAGTTATTGTGAACATCATATAATTAAGTGTAACTGCTCGGCAATTGGTAATGTCGTGTTATTGTCTAGATAGTATTAATTTCGTGGTGAATAAAAACTAATTTTGAACAGTATAATTCAGTAATAACATTATTCAATTTTCCTAAATAATGCAGTCGCACATTCCCTTTTTTCTATTATCTGTTGTACAATCGTTCATAACAAATTATCATTGTGATAACAAAACGCCCAGCTGACCACTACAGTACTGTCAATCATTCAACCGGTCCCAGATGTCTGTCAACGAAGCATGCACTGATGTCGGCGTTTGTTTCCCCTTCCGGTCCATGTGTGTCGTCGCCGTCAAGTGGTCTGGCCGTTTTGTTTAAATGTGTTTTGGCCGGTCGTCTAATTCTGTCTCCAGCCTTTTACTTAGTTTTATGTTGCGTATATTTGAACATATGGCTGCCTAACTTTACTTTTGGCCCTGGCGATCGAGCCATGGGTGAAGACTCATTTGTTGGCTACGGCCTGGGCATCATGATAATATAATTTGGTAACTTTGTACAGCATTCCCGTTTTTTTCTTTGTTTTGTCCATTTCATTGTTCCCTCTATTCGTGCATTGTCACGAGGTTTCTTTAAAAATGTCATTAATATATTTTAATATTTTAATATGATTATTCTATCTTATCTCTTGGCATATTTGCTCATTGACTATTGGTAAATTATGATAAAATATCATTTTCGTTCATTCTATCATTAATTTTATTATGTTGAGTGTAATAAAACCTCATGTTGGACCAATCTAGACGTGCTTAGCAGTCTCAAGGCTCGGTATAAAAGGCCTAGATCCATATTGACCGATGTCATGTTTTAGTTTGAGCATTATTGCAATGATAACCATTTTATTTTATTCAATATTGGAAAGTACGATCCTGTCCCTTGGTCAAATCGAACATAGTCAATACAGAAGTGTCAGAGATTATTTTTTCCCTCATGTCCCTTTTATTTTATTTGTCCTTTAGCTCATTTAATAATTTGTAATAATTTGTAATAATTTTAACTATGACTTGAAATATGTTATATAAAAGAATTTGTAATTTTATTTGACTTTGAACATTTGTAACTGACATTTATTTTATTGTACTTTGGGCATTATTATTTCAGTTAAACACAGTATATAAAATAGAACATCATCGCCTATACTACTTGTCTACCAGTTTTTAATTCCTTTTCCCCTAGAGTTAAGGTAAAAACTTAGTAAATTAAACAACAAATGTGTCAGTTATATATAAAATTCCACTATGCTCCGGTCTGGTAGAGCCTCGGCTAGTGGTGAATCCAACTTCGTTTGGGTTTATGTGCTTCATCGGTGATAACCTCACGGTTAGTTATCGGTGAACGTCACAAGGTACAAAGCCAAACCAAATCTAACTCAACTAGAAATCTTCGAATAAATTGCCAAGGACAATGTAAAACAAAAATATCAAGTATTGTATCGTGATGGATCATAGTCAATGATACACATTAAGCGAACTAGCGCCAATAATAGAACCATGTCGCTAATGCAACAACAAAAATCGGAATACAATAGTTATTCAAAGTTATATTTTGCACATCTAATAGAACAGTGGACAAAAAATCTATTGAAAGATGAACAATACGGTTCTAGAATGCATTTGGACGGCACGCTGAGTATGATATGTTAAAAAACAATGGTCGTTTTTTATGATTTTAATCATTGTCAGATATCATGTATACTTTTATAGATTAGCCATTAAAAAAGATTACATTAAGAATAATTTGTAGGATAGGATAAGGAACGAGCATATAAGAGGGAGTTTAGGTGTAGCGTCAATCGTGGATAAGATGAGAGAAAATAAACTTAGATAGTTAGGTCATGATATGAAGAGAGACGAATCGGAAGCTGTAAGAACTGTTATAGAAATGAATGTTGAAGGAAGAAGAGGTAAAGGAAGACCAAAAAAGAGATAGATGGATGTCATTGAATGCGATATAAGAGCAGCTGATGTAAACGTAGATAATGTGAGAGATTGTGTTAAGAGGAAGTTTAGGATAAAGGTGGCCGATCCCAAGTAGTTGGGATTAAGGCGAGGAAGAAGAAGAGGAGATTAAGAAAAATTTGTAAATATCAAAGTAGCCAGTATTTAGCTCTATTTTTTTTTTTTTTTTTTTACAAAAAATGTTGGTGGGTAACAACTTTAAGATAAATATTCATTGAAATATAAGGATTTTAATACATATAATGGATATAGAACACAGACGGAGTATACGTACATCATTATGCACCATCCGTGTTACATACCTACTCTATGTATTAAAATGCTTTTAATTTAATAAGTAATTATCCTATAATTATTATCGATCCATCAAACTATTTATTAACATAAATTTATTTAGTGATAAATTGTAAAAAAATATGTTTAAATGTAGTTTAAGAAGGCAATAATTATTAAAAAAAAAAAGATAATTGAATCATAAGTTATATGTGTTGTAAGTTTTTATGCACTCCCAACATGCATATTTTCCATTCGATTATATGCAACAATGTGACTAATGCAAATTAGATCATTATTAACAAGCAATGATTGGCAAGGCCGTACCTAGAATTTTGTTTTGGGGGTGGTTTTAATTTTTTGATGTTATTAAATTTACAATTATATCATTAAAATAAGTAGGTATAAAATAAACTATCCCAAATGTATTCATAAAAACCCAATATTTTAATACTACTGTCAAATATTAAAAATACATTTGAAGACTTAATCTTATAAAAACAAAATTTTATTTCACCTTGACTGTAATGTACTATAATGTATAATTTTTACTTCATAAAAAAAATAAGGTTAAAAATTTAAAAAGTCAATTTGGAGGTGGTTTAAACCCCCAAAACCACCCCTAGGCACGTCCGTGACGTTTGATAACAATATTTATAATTTTTGTAACTTCAATTTATTTATTCTGTGAAAATTTGTCTTAATCTAATATTTAAACGGTCGCTACCTAACGTAGTGAAGGATGTTATTACGACGTATGTTTATTTGAAGACAGATTCGTTTATAAAAATTAGAGTAAAATTTGTGGTTTTTGTATGTGTAATGTATTCCTTTCTCTTTTTCCGTATACACTTAAATAATAATATACTATTTAATTTTACCATCATTATAATGTCGCTGGGCTGTGAAGACTAGCAGATACGGTCCAAAGATTTTACGTTGGGTACAAAGAACACACACAATGTTTGATCAGTATTAAGGCAATAACGTTTTTGAAAACATATTTTACTTGAAATTTTCTACATTATTTAATAAAATGTTTACAAATTCAAAAAAAAGTGAATTAACTTATGCAATTGAACCAGAAGCTTCTGTATACCAAATTAATGATCGTCAGCGTAAGCAATTTTTTTTAAATAAATAGACTTTTGCCAAGAATAAAATACATTATATAATTATTAATTTTTATATAAAAAACGTTGTTTGTATATTTGAAAAATATTGTGGCATAGTCTAGAAAAATTTTATGCTATTAAAAATAAGTTTATAAAGAGTGACTCTCTCGCTGAGGAAGTTGAATGAGGTTACTTCATGTCGATAGCCGTTGTAAATTTCCTGTTAAGGTATAGCCAAATAGTTTCAATAGGAGACATTGATGATTGATTAATTTTAAGACCTAGAATCTAACTTATTGCCATTTTTTAGCTAATCATATGATCTTCTAGCATCAAAATCATTAATTATTTATAATATTATTTTACCAATGATTATAGCCTACATTATTGAATACAGATCTAAATTAGAAAAGCAAGTTATCCCAACCTAATTGTATTGTAACCTTAAAATGATTAATGCCATCATTAAACTTTTCATCACAAATATTCTTGAAAATAGTTTTATGAATATTTTTTAGGAAAAAAAGGTTATTATGAACTTAAGGGAGTCTGAGTCTCATTAATATACTTAAACTTTACAATATTTAGATTAAAAAGGTAGAATATATATATTATATTACGACATAATTGATAACTCCTGTAGTAATTGTTATTATTTCATTAGCTTTAGTTTAATATAAGTTTAAAGGGTTCTACACAAACATATTTTTACAATAAGTTAATTTATTATTGATAAACTATAATATGGAGATATGACTTATATGTGCGTTTTCATACGGGAGTAAAACATTTCCATTATAAAAAAATTCAGTATTCTTAAGACCTGACTAAGGGACAATGCATAGTTGAAATAACTAAAGATTTAAATATTTCAGTTTTATGAAATTTTTAGTAAGATGGAATTATATTTAAAGAACTGTTTGACCGGACAGCCCGAGTCCTTTAAAAATACCTTAATAAAGAATATGATTTATAAAACAAGGATTGTCTATTTTTATTTTGGCTGTCGATAACACGTTATTGAGACAATTATTCTTTTAAAGGAATATAAAATTTATTAGTAGTTCAAGAGTTGTAGTTTTAACATAGATTTGTTCTATTCTGTATTCTAATATAAAATGGCATTGTAATTTTTTTGATCCATAAAATTACTATTTAGAAGATATTCTAATATAAACATATATAATATTAATATTCTGATTATAAACAGCATAGAAATCACATGTGAATCAAATAAAACAATCCATTATATTAGATTAAACAATTGTATAAAGATTTTCATTTTAATTTTATTCAAATTATTTTTTGGTTGAATCATATTCTTATGGAAATAGATTTAATAGTGCTAATAAAATATTAGCATAAAAAAATGTATTTTCTACAACATTTTTATCATGTTATTATGCATTATTTTTATGTTAGTGATTTTGTACGCCATGTTACGCACGGTTACTCAACATCTATAAATTATATACTTAGCACACTTTCTTCATTCGTAATGTATTTGATTTATATTTATTTTTATAGCAGAATCATCAGCCGTAAATTTTATAGACACATATGAAGAACGAAGAAGAGGTCGAATATTTGTCGACGATCCTTTATCAAGTTTAGAACAAGAAATATTATTGTTTAGGCATAACAATATACACAAATTTCAGCAAGGTTTTATATAAATTAAAATTTACTAGTATGAGCGCAATATGGGAAGACATAAAGAGAAATTCCTAAAAAATAATTATGAAAATTACATGTATTTTTAGATAATAATATTTTATAAGAGAAATGAACAAATCAAACTTCACAAATATTTTTTCAATTTGCGCTTATGCGTACGTAATGTATCAAATAAGGGTTAAAACAATACTGCCATATCATCAGAGAGAAGAAAAATTATAATAATTATTGGAACGAACTTTAATATTGCTGAAGAAAATATTTTAACATTTTTAGATCAGTCTTTTTTCAATAAAATCTTATATATATATGTATCTGGTGAGATTATACATTTTTATGGTTCGCCGAATATTTTCGGATATATTTTTTTGTTCAATAGTGACATTATTTTATGAAATAAATATGGTACATAGAAGTGTTATAGTACGTAGAATGTTTATTTATTAAAAATAAAATTTATATACAGTAAATTTATATAAGGAGGAAAATCTCAAAAAGGAGTGTTCTTTTATCAAGTAGCATTTTAATTAGCAATAAGATTAACTATTAAATTCAGTATTCATTATTATTCAATCATATAAAAAATATAAATGGAGTTTTTCTATATAACTATATATTCAATAAATAAAAAGATATTAATATATTTAAAAAAAGGCTAGTTAAATTTTTTTTTAATATTATCCATTTTAACAATTCTTCATCTATGATGGTCTTGACATTTTTAAAACTCGCTTATTTTAAAAATGTATATATTTTTTTTAAATTTTAAAAATATTTTCAGTTTTAGGTTGTGTAGAAGAGGAACCTGAGTATCAAGAAGATGATATGGAACTATTTTTACGGTATAATTCACTAGATTCCGGAATTCCTTATGAATACGAAGACAATGAAATAGAAAAGTCTATAAATAGTACTTTAAACAGGTTTAACATAATTATTATACATTTAACCTTGATGTTAGGTGTATAATTTATTGATTATGAAATTAACTGTTTGATTTTACTAGATTAATATCATTATCCGTAATTCAACAAGATTTTCATCAAAATAATGAAGATAATATAATTGATTTTCAAGAATTATCAAATAAATCTCATGGATGTATTACTTCTAGTTCACAAATATTAAATGAAACTTTTAACCTAGTTGAAGAAGTTTATGTCAATAGAGACCAATGTCATTCTAAATTACAAATAGAAATGGAGTATTTAGAAGATGGTATTATTGTTGCTGTTGATCTTGGTACAACATATAGTGGTTATGCATATTCTTTCAAACGATTTAGGGATGTTAATATAATGAAAAAGCCTAAAAGTAATAATGAATGTTTTTCATTAAGTCATTTGGAACGACCTTTTTTGAGTAGTCAAATGTATGTAATTTTATAATTTATTTATGTAAAGCAGTGGAGTTGTATGCAAGACCATCATAAATTTGAAAATTTAGTGAAATATAATATAATATATTTCTCTGACTGAATAATTTTAAAATTATATAAGTTTCTTTTGGTTATGTTATATATTAAAAATTTTTGGACTAACATTATTAAATATTGCTTATTAGGAGTATAATAATGCCTCCTAGTATCTTTCTCAAGACACCTCTGCTGCTTATATAAGAAATTAAAGAGTATATTGGTTAAAAATCAATTTTTATTAAAAATTAAAATATAATTTATTTTAGTTTCAATGCGAAGTTGAAGAGGTATTAATTTTACTGTAATGTTTATTTATTTTGTGATTGTTATTATTTTTTCTCAGCTCTCGCTGGAAACATTTTTTCTCAACATTTCGTCAAAAGATCATAAATCATATCTAATTAAATATATTATTATTAAAATCAAACATTTTTCCCTCGTACCTCGTAAATAGTGGAAATTCTAAAATAAAATTACTATTTTTTTAAATTCATAATTTTTAATATTTTTTTAACGTTTTACCTAAAACTATCATAACTTTTTGAAAAATTATTGAATCAAAAAAATTTTTTTTTGTGTAAGTACTTTAGGTAATTCTGTTTTTTTAGGTATATATTTACTGAAAATCTGATTCTTACACTGCCTTTTGGGGCGATTAAAAAAACATATGTTAAGTTAAAGCTTTTGTTAAGTACTAAAATAAAAAAAAAAATTTTCCCGACACTTTGTCGTCTATATATGAACAGCATCCAAATTCAAGCAAAAAATGTTATTCTGGTGTAAAAATCAAAATTTTTTAACGTTATTATAATAATTTTTTATTTAATTCTTTTTTGTTCATTAAATTTAAATCTCGTTTTCTTTTAAAATAATAATTATGCTAAGGAAATAATGTTTGATGTTTTTAGTTAAATATATTTACCGATTTATCAATTATAATAATTTTTTTAATTTATCCTTTATACATAATAAGGATGTTAACTTAATTTTATACTAGTGACATACATATTTAACATGCTTAAAAATAAAAATTTGTTTAATTGAGAAAATGCTAATCGTAGACCATTTTGAACCATTATATTGGAAGTTTTTTTTCAGGACTCATTTAAAATGTAGAATGGAGTTGAAGTCTGGGTTATGTTATTTTTAAAATTACGCATTACTCTTATTATACTCTATAGCTCTTTTCTTCTACTTTATATTTAAAAACTTTAATAATTTCTAAAGTTCATTTCCAAAAATAGTTTTCGTCGACTAGTCATTTTCCTAATTAGATTATTTAAAATTTTATTATCTAGTTAAATATTTATGTTACCATTTGAAAAAATTGTACTGACACACTAATAAGGCATGTGGGATAATCTAAAAAAAATACTTAATATTAATAATACGATAAATAAGTATTATTATAAATAACAAAAAAGAAATTTGTTTTTATAATTATTATTTTAATCCAGTGACTAATATTAATAGAATCCTCTAGTATACAACAACGGAATCACTTTTTATAATTTCTCCGTAAAAATTATAATATTAAATTATTAAATATCAATTTCATACTAAATTTAATTATTATAATAAGTATATATCTATGTATTATATTTATAAATCTTAAAATTTGTAAACAGGATATAAATAAGGAATTAGGAGTTCGTGTTACTTTTGGAGTAATTCAATCATTCCTTTAAAAAAATAAATATTATCTATAAATTTGAATAAATAGTAATTTAACTTTTAATTAATTTGGAATTAGAATATTTTTCAAATTAATTAAATGACTCATAGAAATTATAATGTGAAATTTATTTTGGTAAATATTTTAATTCAAGTTTAATAATATTTTACATTTATTTTCATAATCAAAAAAAAAAATCATTATTATTTAATGAACAAATAAACTTAAATTAATAGATTCACCAAAATAAAATTTACTTTAATGTGCCATTTAACTTGAAAAATAGAAGTCAAAATTATTTTAAAAAAAGATTAAATCTTAGAGACTGAAAATCTTAAGTAGTGTCACAGTTTAGTCTACTATAAAATATCAAAAGAATTAGTTTTGACAGCAAAAATTGGGGTTTTGTAGACAGAGAGGTAGTGCTATCCTTAACGTAATCGTGTTAGTTAAGGCTTTTTATTCTAATTGGCTAATTACAACGGGGTCTTGCGTTACTTAAAAATCTGTGCAATAATTAGCTATTATCCCATAATTAACCGGTTATCTTAAATAAGTAAACCTTGTTTTAGTGATCTTGTATATTCATCATATGTGACATGCATGAACAAATTATAACAAAATATTATAATTGATATCATAATATTACAATTCTTAACGATATCTACTATTGTTTAGGGTTTTTCCTTATTACTATTATTTAGTTCATATAAAATTTTTACATTATAATAATCTATACTTAAAATTTTGTGTTTTAAATATTACTTTTATAATTAACAATACACTTATTTTATCATTAGCAGTAGTATTTTTATATATTTTTTTAAATCAAGAGGATCATCTTACCCAATTGTCAACTTGACCCAGTCTTCTATATTGTCAATATACAGAGTGTTCAGTTTGTCAGGAAACCCGTTTCCTGAATTACTGAACACCCTGTATAGCTGACAATTTTTTCTTGTTGATTGAAAAAAAAAATTTGATTAAGAAAATAAAAACTTTATCAAGCAAAAAAATATTTTGTTCAAGTAACAAAAATATAATTAATTTAACAATAAAAAAAATTTTTCGACTGTAATTTTTTTTCAATAAAAAATTTAACAGATATTGTTGGAAAACATTCAGTTTTATTAGTTTTGACTACTCATTTTTGTTCCAACAGAACAGAAAATCACTTATTTTACATTTATAAAAAAAAAATTTGAATTTTATTTTATTTTGAATTACAAATTTGTTTCATTTAACCCTTAAAGTTAATTTGAAAAGATGAATATTTTTAAATATTCAACTAGTATAAAGGGGAAGAGAAACAAATTTTTATAATTAGAACGATCCTGATTTTTTTTACACGATGTAGAAATCAGATTTTTTCAAAATTTTGTCCGCATAGTACATAGTAGGTGGAAAAAAATCAGGTTGTTTTTGACAAAAAAAAAACGGTCGGTACCCAATTAAATTAAATATAAAATAAAATTACTAAAATAAATAAATAAATTCTTATTTTAATATTTATTAGATGAGTCTGAATTAATAGATGATAGGCAAAAAATACCAACTGTTTTACTATTAACTCCTGATTTCAAATTCCATTCATTTGGAACACCAGCACGTGATTATTTTCATGATATGCATCCAGATGATGCACAGAAATGGTATTATTTTGATAAGTTCAAAATGTTTTTGTGTAACAAGGACGTAAATATTCATTCTTTAATTAATTAATAAATTTATAACAATTACTGTACTTTAAAAATTATTAGGTGATAACAAATGATACATGCATTATGGCGGCTAATAATGTTATGGTTCCAGCTACTCGAATATTATCAGAAACATTAAATCATTTAAAGTGTTTAGTTTACAATGAATTAACTACAAGATGCTCTATAACAATTAAATCAAACTCGATAACGTGGATATTAACTGTGCCTGCCATATGGACAAAACAGACCAAACAATTAATTAAAGACATTGCAATAAAGGTAATAAATATAGAGAGGATCATATTAAACAAATCTAATATAATGAATTTATTTCAGGTTGGAATAGGAAACTCTGAAAATATTAATTCCGTAGTCTTAATTCTAGAGCCAGAAGCAGCTTCTGAACACTGCCAAAATGTTCGACTCAAAAATACAAGAATACTATCTACAAATTTCGAAATAAATAGTTATGGATCTGATTATTGTATAATAAATGAAGTTAACGAAGGTATGTTACTCACGGTCATAATTATAATATGAATCTAGTTTATAATTAACACTTAAATTAGTTATATATTTTTTTTTGTAAAAGGGCGTTAAAAAAGGTATATAATATCACCCCTTTTATATAACTATACTGTTTGATCTAAAATATAGTCAATTTAATTGGAAAAAAAATTTTAATAGAAAATTACAATACTAAAATATTTTTATTTTTACACCAAAATAACATATTTTGTTTAAGTTTGGGGATTATTTATTTATAGAAGACAGGGTAACGGTAAAAATATTTTAGCTTCGATGCGAAGATGAGAAGGTATTAATTTTTCCATGATGTGTTTTTTTTGTGTCTGTCACTACTTTTTCTTAGCTCTCACCGAACCGATTTCTTTCAATGATACATCAAAAGATCACAAATCGTATCTAGTTGAAGACATTACCCTTAAAAATTGAAAATTTTTCCCTCGTTCCCCGCAAATGGGGGAAATATCCAAAAAAATTATAAATTTAAAAATCGGTAAATTTTGTCATTTTTCTCACTTTTTTTTCTTAAAACTTCCATAATTTTTTCAAAAATAAACAAATTAACATAATTTTTTTTTATACTAAAACCTTAGATATTTCCCTTTGAAATATTTGAAACTGTGGGCCTAGGGATCATTTTACTTAATACATTAGTTACTTAATTGAAAAATAGCACCTAAAAATGTAGAAAATTAAATGTATTAGCTTCGATGCGAACCTGAGAAGGTATTAATTTTACTATGATATGTTTTTTGTTTTATTTTTTTTTTTTGTGTCTGTTACCACTTTTTCTTAGCTCACACCGAACTCATTTCTTTCAACGATACGTCAAAAGATCACAAATTGTATCTAGTCGAAGACATTACCCTCAAAAATTTTAAAAATTTCCTTCGTTCCCCGTAAATGAGGGAAACCTAAAAAAAAAAAAAATGGATATCCTCCTTCTCCCAAGTATTATATTGTTAGGGGAGACCGGGGTAAGTTGACGAACATAAGGTTTGAAGTGTTCTCAAATTCCTACGTTTTATGATAAGAGGCTCTTATAAGGGCTACCAGACGTCCGTATTTTTTGAAAAAATGTCCGTATTTTTCATGAAATGATCAAAAAGTTAAGTGCATGAAAAAATTACGTGAAGTGGCGAGTAATTGGAGAATTCTGTCACATTCTCTCTTATTTTGCTCTGAGAAGCGAGAAATAGAGAGAAAATATATATAAAAATGGGCAGAATCAGGCAGACTATAAGTTTGAGTAGTGACCAAGCATGTCATCATATGGCACTGGAATAACTAGCTTTTAATATAACTACTGTGTAAGCATGCAGTTGTATTGCGAATACTTGAGATGTTCATTATAATATAATTATTCAGACAATAAAACCAATTGCAGAATAAATATGTATGTGACTTATAATTTATTGAAAATTGATGAAATAAGTTATACGTAAGTCGTAAAATCAAGTAAAATGTCAATCTAGATTATCAATCATCGATTCCTATTGATAACAATTAATTTCTATCGATTCTCATTAATTTTCATAAATACGCATCACCTATCACGCAAACAAATTAAAATATTTTTTTTAATTTGATTATTTCTTCTACATTTTGAAAATTCAAAAAAAAAATTTTTATTTTCCAATTATCAATAGGGGGTGGGGGTAGGTTTTGATATGTCCGTATTTTTCACTCGGAACATCTAGTAGTCCTGATAAGAGCTCAAATTTTGCGTCAATTTATTATTTAACTTGTTAAAAAGTTGTGAGTACAGTATCAAAAACTAAATTTTTTTTAAAGCAATTAAAAAAAAAAAAAAACAAAATTCGTCATCTTACCGATATGCTGGGGTAAGTTGACATATGCCTGGAGCAAATTGACGTAGATACACAAATAAATAAAACAACTTTAATTCATTATAATAATACATAAACAACATTTCTAAATTAATTAAAACAACCTATAAAATCATATAATAATAGTGTTCCGGAAAGTCTGACACTTTTATATATATCTTAAATTAAAAATTACGATAAAAATGCAAAAAAATATTGATCTACTCTGATAAATTTACTATAAATAGTAATTATAAAACTTCTTAACGGCATATTAATCTAAGCGATACAATTTTTTTAATTCTCATAAAATTTTCTATTTAATGATGTCAATTTCAAACTTGCCAATTGAGCTAAAAGTTATGGTAAAATAAATTATTTTTTTTATTATAAACATTAACAAAAATTAACTTTAAACGATTAAAAAAATAGGTTAAATATGTCATTTTCCTTATTTTTAACATATTAATAATCAAAGTGAAAAAGGGATCTCAACCGGCCGAGGGAAGTTAAGGTAAGAGGCTTTGAGCCGATTCAGTTTTATTTCTAATTATTAAATTTTAGTTTTAAATTGAAACGGTGAAGTCTCCCTTACAAAATTTTATAGTTCATATAGTTATTTGAACGGATTTCACTGGTGATAGCGGTGAATTTTTAACTGGGTTATTCACAGTTACGTGTTAGCGAGATTAGATTTAGCCTGGTCTCTGAGAAAATTTTCTTTTATAAAAATAAAGTCAGAGCAGTTTATCTAATATAATCCGTCGTAAGTATTGTCGTTTAAAAATGTTGGTTACAGTTTGTTATAAAGACCTTATTGATATCGACAAGAAGTGAATTTCCGGCCGATAGTTACAGTCTTTTGATAGATAAAAATAGGATATTTTCGTCTGACCTTGTCAAAGCGGCCGATTCCCAGGTAACCGTTATTATTATTGTTCACTCGCTGCCATATCATATACGGCGGCCCTGTACCATCTTATCGCGGTACTTTATTACAACAATAGCAATAATAATAACATTTGTTTTCTAAAGCAGTAGTAAATTTGACCGTACACGGAGATATTGTTATTTCCGCTATTATAATAACATACATTTGATTATTGAGTTTTGTAAATAAACATAATATTCACGGTCAATATGTCGGGGAAAACATTAGCACAAATGAATTGCGCTGAATTACGTCGCGAATGCGCTTTTAGACAGCTACCATGCTACGTGACGAAACCCAACATGCTAGTTATGCTAGAAGAAAACATACGTAGCGAAGGGAGGGACCCAGCTACTGAAATTTTACCACCCCGTACGCCGCTCGATAGCGAAATTCCGGTCCGCGAACCCGAAGTGGGGGTTTTAGACAGGGGCGTAGCGATGTCATTTTTTTAGGGGGGCAACCAAGTTCATTTGGCCAACTGACTATAAAAAAGAAAAAACTTAAAACAAATAGTTAAAGGTAGACACAATAATTTATCTAATACAAATTCTTCTTTTTTTTAATTTGGCCATTTTTAGCAATAAAATCTGAATTTATGTGATCATAATAAAAAAGTACATAACACACGCCATCAAGATACAAAAATNGTGTTATGTACTTTTTTACATGTAACACACATGGCGTGTGTTACGCCATCAAGATACAAAAATTTAATTTATACAAATTCTTCTTTTTTTTTAAATTGGACCATTTTTTTGCAATAAAATCTAAATTTATGTTATCCAATATGTCTTTTTCGGTAGAAAGTAATAGTAAATCGCTTAAACGGGAGTCACTCTGAGTTGTCCTTAAGTAATTTTTCACCAACTTTAACTTGCTAAACGAACGCTCATTTCCAGCTACAGTTACTGGGGCTGTACACAATAAACGAGACATTCTATTAGCTATGGGAAGCATTTTTTTTTATAGTTCTGAAAGTGCAACTACATCTGAAACAGTTTTTACTTCTTTGCATTGGTCGTAAAGTATTTCTAATTCAATCTGTAAATTTAGAGGATCTACAACAAGTTGTTTGGGTAAAAAATTCACTGCATCTTGAATTTTACTTTCGATTAAGTTGTTCCTTAATAAAGGGGGGTTGAATAGATTAAATAATGGTTTAATTGTACTAATGCAATTTTCCAAATGATTTTTCATCAGTGATATGAGCTCGTCCAAAACAGATTTATATTCTTTTCTATAAAACATTTTAAATGACATATTAGCTGCATTATCTCTATTATTGTCAAAGCGCTTAGGTACAAGTCGACGTCTATGACGAACTAGAAATTCTTTTTCAGCATCCACATCAAACGACTTCAAAAACGCTATTGAACTATCTATAAGGTTGTCCATGCCATCTACATCAGAATTAATAATGTTTAATGATTCTAGAGTACTTGACATGAATATGATTGCATCAGCTATGTTAAGTTCAGTTGATTCGAGGCACTCAGTTAACAACTTCATCTGAAAATTTTGATTGCTCACTTCCAGAATTTTTCGCTCACGAACTGTTTTGTCAAGCATAACATCAATGTTATTCGATTTTTTCATGTAGTTGCAATAATCAGTCAATGCAGATTTATGCGCTTCAGAAGTGAAATGTTTCTGTAATTTTCCAATTTTATTTACACCACTGGAGCCTTTCATTTTTTTCCATCCAGTTACGCCGATTTCGTTCCAATATCCCTTACTTTTTTGACGACCAGCTACATCAGAAAATAAACTGCAAACAAAACAGTAAGCTGCATCTTTCGCTGTACTATATTCCAAGTGTGGGTATTCAGTATACCAAGATGGATTAAAACGATGTGCTTCTAGCTTNAATGGATTAAAACGATGTGGTCCTCGCTTTGGGTAAATGTTTAGTTTTGGTTGATGTGGGCCTAACATGATTAGGTATTTTCTTTGATTATCTGAAGTTATTTTAGTTCTGAGTCCTGGATCATGATGTACTTTACTACTCACAAGATCTTTTTCAGTAAAATTTTCTGAAGCTGTATCTATCTGTGTCATTAACACATTACATCTGTTCATTATTAAAGAGGAAGTTTTNCACAACCAGCACAACCAAAAACGTTTTCTGATAAATCTGAATATTTTAAAAATGTTTCTGAACTTTGGTCAGTACAATCACAATTATCAAGTTCATTAATGACTTTTAATTCACTCTCAATATCTTCGCTCTCTTTTTGTGTTTCATTGGTTTCCATAAATTCAATTTCAGAAACTTGTGCAGTGTCACCAGCCTTAATAACAGATATTGGTGACTGGACATCGGAGATTGGACTTAATTTTGAGTTCACCTAACAAAATTGTTCATCAGTTAGCTATTTTACAAAATAAACTATATTTTCTTTTTAAATGGTTAATGATATTTTAGATTCAATGGAAAATTGGAACAAGTTTTAGAGTTAAGCTTAGATTTTAATAACTAAGGTAGTGAAACTCATAAAATTGGGTGTGTTATTGTATAAAATTATTGATTGCTATTAATAACAAACATAACAATTTATAATATTTGATCTAATATTTTTCTAAACTCTAAAAAGTATGAGTTAAGAAATAACTGTATTTTAATTATGATTTAATATACAAACATTTTCCAATAAACTTGATGAAGCCACTTTAAAATTCTTATTAGAAGCTTTGAGTGCAGCTTCAAATGGGTTCTTAGGAGCCCCTGGTTCCTTTACTCTAATTCGTTTTCCATTATGACAAGCCGTTTTATGTCTGGTCTTAAAATCATTGTCGAATATACTTCCACAACTTTCACATTGCACTTTTTTACGTTTACCCATATTTAAACTTTGGCTTTAGGCAGTCAGTGTGCCTTAAAAGTTCAAATTTATTAGTAAATTAAATATAATTTGGCATAAATTTAGTTTGTAGATTACATTATGTGTATTTTCAATAAGAATTATATTAATGGTTTACTATAAAAAAATTTTATAATTACGAACTTAACTTATGTTAATATCTAGGTATTATTTGTATTTTACGATTTACTATGTCTATACATGTATAGACAATAAATTATAAACATAAGGTATAGATGTAATAAATCATAAAAGATTTATAAAGTTTTTTTATGAGACTTTACTACTTTTAATTTTATAAACCTATATTTTTAAGCCAAAATATAAGTACCTATCTATTTATTTTTTTTGATAAAAGTGATGGAGAGATGTATAATTGATAACCCCCCCAAAAAAAACTATTACATTTTTAATACCTATATAAAAAAAACCCAGCACAGGGGGGTCGCGGCACAGTGGTGACGTGGCATAGATGGATCAAGTATAATGATATCTGTCAGTGATTAAAATCACTATAAAAAAAAAACGCTTCGATGCAAATCTTTAGATAGTGTTTAATTTTAAAAAATTGGTGGATTATTCCAAAAGCTACATGATCTGCTAGTTCATTATTAATATCCTAATTAAGATAAAGTATGTCGAATGAAAAAGGGATTATTAAAAAATATTATTTCTCATAAAAAAATAATGTTGATCCATACACTTTTCAATATGTCATAGCATTATAAAGTTAAAAATGTAAAAAAAAAAATCGAGAATTTTCACTTAATAATATTATTTGGTAGCCATTTTCATCGTGAAGATAAAATAAAGTCCGAAATTTTTTTTTACCATAATAAAGTATATTACATTAGCTTTAATTTAAGATATATATAAAAGTGTCAGACTTTCCGGAACACTTTCAAAATTTAAGTTGAAAAAGTTCTACTTTCTACATGCATTTTTTAGATTTGAACCCCCCTCGTATATAGGGAAATGGTCCGATTTAAAAAAACAGTATGTCAAATGAAAGATGTATATGAATACTACTCCTCATAAAAAAATTGTACTGATCCATACATTTTTCAAAAAGTTATAGCATAATAAATTAAAAAATGTAAAATACAAAATCGAAAAGTTTCACACAAAAATAGCATTCAGTAGCCATTTTCACCGTGAAGATAAAATAAAGTCCGAAATTTTTTTTTTACCATAATAAAGTATATTACATTAGCTTTAATTTAAGATATATATAAAAGTGTCAGAC
>NW_026099576.1:954996-957758 GCF_025091365.1 Daktulosphaira vitifoliae | reverse complement strand
AAGCTTTAATTTGATATATGTTTAAAGGACGCAGTATTTCCGGAACATTTTCAAAAATTAAGTTGAAAAAGTTAGTTTTTGTAAAAAAGTTGCAATTTTAAATCCCCCCCATGAGCAGGCTAAGTGTTAAATTTTCAAAAAAATTATATCAAATGAAAGAAAATTATCTAAGGTTTTAGTTTAAAAAAAAATTATGTTGATTTTTGAAAAAGTTATGGAAGTTTTAAGAAAAAAAAGTGAAAAAAATGACAAAATTTGTCAATTTTTAAATTAGTAATTTTTTTGGATATTTCCCCCATTTACGGGGAACGAGGGAAAATTTTTAAATTTTTAAGGGTAATGTCTTCAACTAGATACAATTTGTGATCTTTTGACGTATCGTTGAAAGAAATCCGTTCGGTGAGAGCTGAGAAAAAGTGGTAACAGACACAAAAANTAAAAGAAATCGGTCCAGTGAGAGCTGAGAAAAAGTAGTGACAGACACAAAAAAAAAAAAATAAATAAAAATAAAAAAAAAATAAACACATCATGGTAAAATTAATACCTTCTCAGCTTCGCATCGAAGCTAATAATTAAATTACAAAGTAAAATGATTTAATTTTGTAGTTGAAACCTGTAGTAATACAAAAAATAAGCAAAAACCCGGGTGAATGGGGAATTTTATTTGACCAAGATTGGATGTTAGGGATTTGGTCAATTCAGGAGCAACGAGGTTCTATCGGGGTAGTAGAGTCCGAGGGCTTAGAATAGTAAAGACAAGTAGATATAAAAAGATACAAATTAAGTTCCTCTCATAGAGGTATTAAAACGCTGAGGTATTCTTGTAGTGGCCGGGGTCTTGGCCTCCTATCTGACACCCAGTCGAAGCGTGATGTTAACTGGTATGTGCTTTAGTGGAAATACTGAGGCGTTCATGGAGTGGCGGAGGCCTCCTCTCAGACACCCAGTCGAAGTATATGACCAAGCACTAACTAGTTATTAATAATTAAATTAAATGATGTTTAAAAAATCTATTGCTTTACCATTCTTTACTCAGATTATTAATTCTAAATAATTGGGTTAATATAAATTTACTTACTTCTTTTATATATCTCACGTTCAGATTTATACTTTTCCTTATTAATAAATAAATAACGTATTGACGCAAAAATAATTGTATCTGAAATCGTTATAAAGTATACCGACGACAACACGGGGTCGCGGCTAGTTTGTTCAATATAAATCAAAATTGAAGAATCCTGAATTCTTTATTGAATTCAAATCTTCAAAAAGAAGAGAGAATTCTTCTCTCTTAGAAAATCAGCGCCTTTTTATATTACTTTTAATTACCCCCATCATGGGTTGTTGCCGTCAGCGCTTTTAGTGATTTTCAGTTTATTGTGTAAAATTTGAACATAACATGATAATTATTTTTAAGATAAGATTCATAGTATACAATAATCAATTTAACATGTATATACATATATAATAGCTATTGTACAAATGTGTATATGTTATGACAGATAAATTAATTATTTGTGTTGTATACAATTGGTAGTAAATATAGAGTAGTAATTTTTTATTGATAATGTAAGATGCGTAATGCAGTACATTGTCTATATTACGACAAACCTATCATATCAAACTTGATTCGTCAATAAATACTTTGAAAACATTAGAAATGAATGATTTTAATTGTTTGTATGGAAGAAATGGAATAACTAACTCTTTAATTGATAAATTAAAATTTTTTTTCAATTTTTGAGGGTAATATCTTCAACCTAGATACGAATTGTAGTCATTTGACGTATCGTTGAAAAAAATAAATAAAAAATTTGTTACTTATGAATAAATACACTGGACTACAAGAAACTTTCATCAGAAGCAAAAATTTACTTTTCTAAATCAACTTCTCGCGTTGTTTTCAAATCTGCAATTAGACTTTTTCTATCAGTTATACATTTTTATATTATACTAATTACATATAAAATAATAATTAAAAAAAAAAAAAAATTGTTTTCAAATTATTACTGATTTGATTTTTAATATGTTAAAAATATGCAGTCAGTAAATTTTATAATTACTATTTATAGTAAATTTATCAGAGTAACTCAATATTTTTTTGCATTTTTATCGTAATAGATAACTTAAATAGAAATAATAGTAATCATTTCATAGTATCTTTTGGTGTTTAAGAAGATACTACAANTTCATTTCGTAGTATCTTTTGGTGTTTAAGAAGATACTACAATTAAAATATGAACTGAATTAATTTTAATGTTTTATTTTAACTAAAATAACCAATAAATAGATACGAATTGTAGTAATTTGACGTATTGTTGAAAAAAGTAGGTCAAGTTAGAGCAGAGAAAATAAATGATAGTCACAAAAAAATATCTTCTCAGCTTTGCATCGAAGCTAAAACTTAAAATATAGTAAAATAATTTTAATACGAATAAGAAATTTCTTCTTGCAAGGGGCGACTAAAGTGATGGGATCCTTGATCTTTATTGAAGTTATTGAATCTAAATGTGATAAAAATCAAACGAGTTAAAAATTTATACTAACTTAAAAAGAATTAAGAAAAAATGCAAAAAATTCATTGCCATACGCGGGTTGGAACCTCGTACCCCAAGCGTGTAAAACATAAATTTTACCAACTCGGCAACCGTACGTCGCTAACGTCGGGTGAAAAAATAGGCTATTTAAGCTAGTTCAAATTTCAAAGTTATTTTTCTCGACTTAAAAGAAGCAAACAAATTTAAATAAGTTTAACTTTCTAT
>NW_026099576.1:948241-954730 GCF_025091365.1 Daktulosphaira vitifoliae | reverse complement strand
AAAAAAAAAAAAAACACATCATAGTAAAATTAATACCTTCTCAGCTTCGCATTGAAGCTAAAAAAATTTGTCTCGACACCTATCTTCTATACGCAAATGGCTACCGTATTAAAAAATATGCTATTGTTGTGTTAAAATCCTGGGTTTTGTATTAAATGTTTAAATATTATATAAGGGCAATACACTGACTTTTTTGAATATTATATAATTTAATTGATATAGAATAAAGTTCATTAGACATAAGAACTTATTAAAATTTTTTTGCTTTTTTAAATTCGAAAAAGTAACTTTCAAATTTGAATTAGCTTAAATTGCTAATTTTATCAAGCGATGAAAACGGCGAACATTTGCCAAATCGGTAACACTTGTGTCTGTTATGCCAAAGGTACGACGTTCGCATCCGCCTGTGGCAATTTATATTTTGCATTTTTTTTGAGTTAGAAAAAAAATTTCAAATCATTTGAATTTTATCTTATTAAGATTCAATTACTTCAATAAATATCAAGGATCTCATCACTATAGTCTCCCCTCGTGATTTATTATTCATGTTAATTCATTCAATTTTTTATTCATGTTAATATTATTTTACTATGTGTTTTTTTTTTGAGGCCGCGATTTATTTTTCCAACACTCACTTAACCTACTTTTTTCTACGATACGTCAAATGTTTACAATTCGTATTTAGTTGAAGATATTACCCTCAAAAATTGATAAAAATTCCTTAATCAAATAACAAAAAGAAAGTATGTTTGGAGAAGAACTAGTGGGATATGTAACTACCAATATAATAAAACTCAGCACAGGGGGTCGTGGCACAGTGGTGACGTGGCATAGTTGGATTAAGTATAATGATATCTGACAGTGATTAAAATTACTATAAAAAAAAAAACGCTTCGATGCAAATCTTTAGATAGTGTTTAATTTTAAAAAATTGGTGGATTATTCCAAAAGCTTCATAAACTGCTAGTTCCTTATTAATATTCTAATTAAGATAAAGTATGTCGAATGAAAAAGGGATTACTCAAAAATAGTATTTCCCATAAAAATATTATATTGATCAATACACTTTTCAATAAGTTATAGCATTATAAAGTTAAAAATGTAAGAAATAAAATCGAGAATTTTCACACAATAATAGCATTCGGTAGCCATTTTCATCGTGAAGATAAAATAAAGTCCGAAATTTTTTTTTACCATAATAAAGTATATTACATTAGCTTTAATTTAAGATATTTATAAAAGTGTCAGACCTTCCGGAACACTTTCAAAAGTTAAGTTGGAAAAGTTCTACTTTCTATATGCTTTTTTATGTTTTGAATCCCCCCTGTATAAGGGAAATGGTCCGATTTAAAAAAAAATGTGTGTCGAATGAAAGAACTATATAAATACTACTTCTCATAAAAAAATTGTAATAATCCATACATTTTTCAAAAAGTTATAGTATAATAAAGTTAAAAATGTAAAATACAAAATCGAAAATTTTCACACAAAAATAGCATTCGGTAGCCATTTTCACCGTTAAGATAAAATAAAGTCCGAAATTTTTTTTTTCTATGATAAAGTATATTACATTAGCTTTAATTTAGGATATATATATAAAAGTGTCAGACTTTCCGGAACATTTTCAAAAATCAAGTTGAAAAAATTTATGTTTTGTGAAAAAGTTGTCATTTTAAATCTCCCCTTGTGGGCAGGTTAAGGGTTAAATTTATGAAAAAAATATACCAAATGAAAGGTAATAATATCATGAATCTATATAAAAAAAAAATTATATTGATATGTTCATTTTTGAAAAAAAAAACCGTTTGGTGAGAGCTGAGAAAAAGTGGTAACAGTTACGGTAGTTTTTAGTAAAAAATTTGAAAAAATGTAGAAAATTAGCGATTTTTAAATTTGTAATTTTTTTGGAGGTTTCCCCCATTTACGGGGAACGAGGGAATTTTTTCAATTTTTGAGGGTAATGTCTTCGACTAGATACGATTTGTGATCTTTTGACATATCATTGAAAGAAATCGGTTCGGTGCGAGCTGAGAAAAAGTGGTAACAGACACAAAAAAAAAAAAAAAAAAAACACATCTTAGTAAAATAATACCTTCTCAGCTCCGCATCGAAGCTCATAGCTTAACTAGCTTTATCCATACAAACAATTAATATCATTAATTTCTAATATTTTTAAAGTATATAGTCGAATTAGATTTGATATTATATAATTTTACTTTGAATTTTATTAATTTTTTTACTCTATTTGTGTGTGCTACTACCAGTCTAATACATTCCAAATTTTTTCGTAACATGTTGCTATATAAATCATAAATCTTAAAAAGAAAATGATTTTTAGTTTCACCTGAATTTAACAATGGATGAAATGGAAAATTTACTGTAAAGAGTAATTATAAAATTTTTTGGATGCATATTAATCTTAAGAATAGCATTTTTTTCTATTTAATGATTACAATTTCAAACTTGCAAATTGAGCTAAAAGTTATGGTAATAAATTAATTATTTTAAACTTTCATTTTAAAGGACAAAAAAAAGTATATTAAAAATTATTACTTTTAACATATTAAAAGTCAATAATAATTTGAAAACAATCAATTATTAAAATTATATAATATATAAGTAAAAGAATTACTAATCTGGATATAATTAAGGAAATAGTTGATGTTGCTTTTGTAATTATCCACCAATTTCTTAGAATTAAACGCTATCTACAGATTTACATCGAAGCATTTCTTATGATAGTGATTTTAATCACTGTCACATTAAATCTATACTGGACCCAACTATTACACGTCCTCACTGTGCTGCGACCCCACTGTGCTGGGATTTTTGAATTTATAGTAAATAGTATAAGCTTTAATTTAACATAAGTTTAATATTTGGAGTATTTCTGAAACATTAACAAAAGTTAAGTGTGCCGATGGGACACTAAACCTTAGAGTATGAGTGCAGCAAGGCTCTGCTTTAAGCCTTTACCTATTTTCTATAGTAATGAATGAAATAACAACGTGATGAAAATGTTGTGGAAATAGGGAGAAAATCAATCAAAGAGGCTAGAGGTGTGGAGATCAGCTCTTGAAGAAAAGAATATAAGAATTAGTAGGAGTAAGGCAGAGTATATAGAGTACGAGTTTGACAAAGGAGAACACGAGGTAGGTGAAATGAGGAGGTCTGTGACAATAGGCGGGAATGTGATTGGAGAGTTATAAGTACTTAGGGTCAGTTATGCAAAAGAGTGGTGGTATTGACGAGGATGTAGGACACAGAATTAAGTGCGGGTGATATGATATGAAGAGAGACGAGTCGGAAGCTGTAAGAACTGTTATAGAAATGAATGTTGAAGGAAGAAGAGGTAAAGGAAGACCAAAAAAGAGATAGATGGATGTCATTGAATGTGATATAATGGCAGCTGATGTAAACGTAGATAATGTGAGAGATTGTGTTAAGAGGAAGTTTAGGATAAAGGTGGCCGATCCCAAGTAGTTGGGATTAAGGCGAGGAAGAAGAAGAAGAGTGTTCTGAATTTACAGTATGTATTATGATTAAAGTTAGGTAAAGAAAAAGAAGATTCAACTTTAAAAGTTGAAATTCAATTCTTAGCTTTCCCATACATTACCGCCCAATTAAAAATGATTTCAAGAGATTTTAGCCAAAAAATAAATTTTTAATGGAATAAACTTTTTTTAAACTACTTAAGTTAAAAAAATTAAACTTATCTTTTAACTTAGCTAGTTAAATTTATAATATGTTGACTTTTAACTGTTAATTTATCGACATTGATCATAGTTAACTTAACTTAACTTGAGTTAATTATTTCCATTAACTTGCCCATTTTTGATTGCATAGTTGAGACAAGTATACATGATATCTGGTAGTGATTAAAATCACTATCATAAGAAACCCTTCAATGCAAATCTGTAGATAGTGTTTAATTTTAAAAGCTTGGTAAATTATTCAAAAGCAAAATTCGAATTCATAAAGAATAAAGGAAAAATTGCAAAAAAATTCATAGCCACAAGCAATAACTTATATTAAAATTAATTTAAATACAATATCAAGAATTTTAACACAAAAGTAGCATTTTTTTGAATATGATAATCATTTTCACTATAACTCGACATTTTTTTTTCATAGTAAAGTATATTACATAAGCTTTAATTTAAGATTAAATAAAAGTGTCAATATTTCCGGAAAATTTTCAATAATTAGGTTGAAATAGTTGGTGTGAATATTGTTATTTTGAATCCTCCCTGTGATCAGGTCAAGAGTCAGATTATACTATTATAGCAACCGATAAGGACAATCATTTAATTTTAATAATAAATTAAATATATTATATTTACCATATTTTAAAATATTTTAATATGAATTTGATATAAGATTTATATCAAATGAATGGGAAATACCTAAGGTTTCAATATTGTAATGATGTCACGTTTTCATTTTTATGAGAATTTATTATAATTGTTAGGGAGAGCGGTGTATTAAAATTTAATAACAGAACGCTCTATATTTTTAATTATTTATTGTACTTTAATTTTAATAATATTTAATATCCAAACAATAAACAAAAAAAAACTTGACATAAATTACTATTTAAAAACACTTATTCAATCTGACATAATAAATAACTAAAATAAACTAGGAGCGCGTCGCCTTAGTTAGGCGGTGGAACGTACACTGACGGGCATACCAAAAAGGCCGGCCGGCTGTTATTAGATAACATAAAAAAAGATTATGATATACAGGGTGTTCAGTAAGTCAGGAAACGGGTATCTATTGTTCTCATTGTTTGTAACAATGAGAACAATAGATACCCGTTTCCTGACTTACTGAACACCCTGTATATACATAGATTGTCAACAATAATAAAATACAGACAGCACATCCGCTTCCTGAGACTGATGAATTAACATTTATTGCTAAATTGACAATAGTCCAAATTACTATAAAAACTCGGTTTTTTACACAAATATTATATTTTTTGTTCAATTTCGACGGTTATTTGCAAATAGAATATAGATCGTCGGGAAAAATTTTTTCACCTCAAAAAGAATTAAGAAAAAAATGCAAAAAAAGTTATTTTAACTGACGCGATTCAAACTTCGTACATCTAGCGTAGAAGACTGTAAAATATACGACGCAGCCACCGTGCACTATATTGCATTTGTTTCTAAATCCGAAACCAAAAATGTTTCAAAATTAAATTTTAAACCCGACACAGAAACCAGTCACTATATTAAAACATTTTGAAGATCGAAATGATCATTAATTAAAACCGAAACTGCATTCATATCAAACAGTTTCATTTTCTGATTAATACTTCAATGAAACTTAATTATAGTATACTTAATATCATTAAGTATACGTTTTTTAAACTAATAGTATAGTTATAAATATTTTACTTTATTAGGATGTAGTTACGTGGTAGTTGATTGTGGCGGAGGTACAGTGGACATTACAGTTCATCAACTCTCTCGAACTCAAAATTGTTTATCAGTCAGTAAGCTTCACAAGCCTTCATCGGGGATTTATGGTTCATTAAGTAAGAAATTACAAATATATTGTTTTGTAAAATTTCATTCTACAGTAATTCTCAAAAAAATATATATATTTTATTAACAAATTACAAAAAAAAAAATTTTTAAATCTTTAGTACGCCGAGCGATATGTTAGTAATGCCTTTTATTCAAAGGCTAAACAATTTTTAAACTTGTATTCAGAAATATATTAAGAGGAAATCTAATGAACATGACCCATTAGTGTTATTGATAATATTAAAATTATATATGAACTAAAAACTAATAAAATACATCTAAAAAAACATTGTGGTGATAAGGTACAATGATATAATGGAATATAAGTTTTGCCTAAATTATTATTTTAATTTGTTATGTTTTATTTGAGAATTCTTTGCAACTATACATGAAAAAAGAAAATTCATTCGTGGGTAAAGATATTGAATGTGATTTAGATCATAAAAACTTAACCTTAAAAATTAATGTGTTATAATACTTTTTATAATATATGATCAAAGTTTTAAATTAATTGTAGGAATAATTAAAACTACTATAATAATAATAGATATTTAACAAAAATTTTCTTTGATTTTCAAAGTTTATAGTCATTTTTTTGCAAAAAAAAAATTGTGCATGTCTTTTTATTCAGAGGGTCGAATGAAACAGCATAATAGTAAAACTAAGAAAAAATTAAGTTTGTGTTATTTATATACACCAGTACAAGTTGTACCCGCTCACGTTGCATACACATTCTAATATTAATATGATTGTAACTAAATAAGTACTTATATTAAAGTTTTTATCGATCCATCACAATATTTTACAAAAAAAGCTATAATAATTGATATTTTAAAATTTGAATAAATTAAAAAAAATTAAATTTTTAGCTTCGATGCGAAGCTGAGAAGGTATTGGTTTTACTAAGATGTGTTTTTTTTTTTTTTTTTTTTTTTTTTTTTTTTTTTTTGTT
>NW_026099576.1:851429-947411 GCF_025091365.1 Daktulosphaira vitifoliae | reverse complement strand
TTTATAATGCTATAACTTATTGAAAAGTGTATTGATCAATATAATTTTTTTATGGGAAATACTATTTTTTAATAATCCCTTTTTCATTCGACATACTTTATCTTAATCAGGATATTAATAAGGAACTAGCAGTTTATGAAGCTTTTGGAATAATATACCAATTTTTTTAAATTAAACACTATCTAAAGATTTGCATCGAAGCGTTTTTTATGATAGTGATTTTAATCACTGTCAGATATCATTATACTTGATCTAACTATGCCACGTCACCACTGTGCCGCGACCCCCCTGTGCTGGGTTTTTTATAATTAAAAGTAGATAAAATATATTATATTTTCAATGTAGTCTAAAAATTTTAAATTGTTTTAAAAAAAATTGAGCACAATTTTTATTATGAATGTGTTAAAACTTTCATGGATTGTCTGTTACTTGAAGTGCTTGAGGCTATATCCATGTATATAGTTGAGTTCTGACGTTTCGGACTCTGCAATGAGTCCGAAACGTCAGAACTCAACTGTAAACATGGATATAGCCTCAAGCACTTCAAGCAATAATTTTTATTGCATCTAAAGTTAAAAGATTTGTCAATTAGATCTGTTACAGCCTGTATACATAATGATTTAAAATTTATAATGTTCTAGAAATATAACTCTTAAATATCAAAATAAATATTTTCTTAAAATCTATTTTGTTAAAAAACTACTTTGACTTTTTTTTCAATCTAGGTGTGGACATTGAATTCATAAAACTTTTGTGCTCATTATTTGGTTTTGGATTTATGTCCGATTTCAAACTTCAGAGACCAGCTGCATATGCTGAACTTCTTCAAAGATTCGAAGAAGTAAAAAAAACTGTATCCAGCAATGGGAAAACTACTGCAATTATTAGACCACCTTATGCATTAGCAGATCATTATATGAAATATTCTGGCAAGAATGTAAGTATAAATAATTATATATCAATAATTAGCTTGAGGTAGATATTCTAGTATGGAACTGCTACATTCTGCATACGTCCTCGCACTTTTGGTGTCTTTGAGGATTTGTACATTCTATTTCTTTATCATCGTGTCTCTTAGTTTGTCTAGTTTCTTTAAAACTACATTATACTTCATCATTAGAAGATTGTGGTTACTATTAGCGTCTGCTCCTGGGTATGTTTGCATCTATGGAATCGTTTCCTTATCAGTATATGGTCAATTTGATATCTTGTAGAGTCTTCAAGTATGTTTCACGTATATCTTCGTCTTCGGTGTATATTCTGAAATGTGTTATGTAATATAGGTCATTATTTTGTAAAACTGAAAACAAAGCATTTTTGTAATGTATGGTTTAACTATGAATTTCTTGATCTATTAGATAATATAGACAAAAAACTATACTGTAATATGTTGACAGATGATGTTGTGTTAAAGATATTAGCACCACATATAGACATAATTTCTAAATTTGTGAACATAAATTAAATTTAAATCATCCTCGGGATGATTTAAATTTATAAATTATATGAACCATATAATATGAACCATATAGTAAAATTTATATAAAAAATAATTTTTATTTTTATAATTATAAATATGTATGTATGTATATATAGCTAATGCCAAATTTTTAAATAAAAAAATGTAAAAAGGAAACAGTAAAATTTGACGATATTTTCATTTATTTTTATGTACATCGTATATTCTAGCGTACGTTCTAATCTAAAAGAAAAGGTAGTAGTTTTAAACATTAGTGGAAAAAATTTTTTCCTCTTAAAATACACACAAATATTAATCAAATTAAAAAAAAAAAATTTTTTGGTTTACTTAAGTGTTCGTTGAACTTAACCGTATTTTTGAGCTTTTTATGGACTTTACACAATCAATTTTGGACTTACAATTTTTTTTTCTAATTATTATTATTCAGCATTAAAAAACGAACAATTTAGATGTACTAAGTAAGAAATTTGAACAAAAATTGAATAAATAATGACATTTTATGTTTTTTTGAGTATTTTTGGTCAATTTTCTTAAAACGCGTTGAGCGACCTGTAAAAATTTTTTTTTTAATCTCAAATTTTCATAAAATGTTTTAATGTATATAATACATTTATGAGGTATCTCATTAACATTTCGAAGATCGATTTTTTTTGAGCCACCCTAATATATATATATATATATAATATATCAATACTCTCGCCACAATATCTAACAATAACTACAGACCGATTACACCGATCAAAATTATTCATAAAAGAGTACAAAATTCATCGTCCCAATCGAATGCAAACAACTCAGTAAATGATGGCTGGACCGTTCAGAACAATAAAAGAAATCACTCCAGCTCCTCGTCTTCTGAACCGCCAAACTCACCTAAAGTACTTACTCAACCAATCAAAAAAAAAAAATTATTTTCATCATCAAATAGATTTGAAGTTTTAAAAATAACTGATGATCATGACGATGCGCAAAACACTAATACATCCTCAAACAACATGGATAAAAACAACACAGAATCTATTATCAAACCCCCTACTCCAATTTTTATAAAGGGCGTGCAAAACTTTCCTGCACTGTGCAAAAATCTAATTGAGATACTTGGAGTTGAAAACTTTATTTGTAAGTCACCCACGGATCGATTAAAAATCCAAACTAGCCCTCCTGATACATATAGGACATTAATTTACTTCCTCAAGGAGCAAAAAGCTGAATATCATACGTATCAACTGCAACAAGACAAACCCATTCGTGTAGTGATTCGCAATTTACACCCAACAACTCAAAACAGCTTAATTAAATCTGAACTGGAACTCCTTGATTTTGAAGTACGTAGTGTTACTAATGTTCTTCATAAAGTTCACAAACATCCATTACCACTATTTTTTGTTGATCTGGAACCTCTCAATCAAATGATATATATAAATACCTCCATGCTTTATACTAAAATAAAAGTTGAGGAACCGTACAAACCTAAGATAATAAGTCAATGTATAAACTGCCAGGAATATGGCCATACTAAATCTTATTGCAACTACCCATCACGATGTGTTCGTTGTGGTGATTTCCATCAATCATTCGACTGTTCAAACTCTCGTGATGCTCCACCCAAATGTGCACTTTGTCAAAGAAACCACCCAACCGAACTACAAAGCTGTTTAGTCTAAAAAGAACTTCAACATCGTAAGAAACCCACTTCTAATAATGTATTTTTGTCAGATAACTCTAGACTTAAGTCAAACGTTGTACAAACTAGCCACCCAGAAAATGATGCCCCCCTAAACTCTTCTCGTTCATATGCTAAGGCTACCTCCGGTCAACGCTCAATTCATCCTACTCTCTCCTCTCCTGACATTAATAAAGTAATGACTAATTTTCTTGAGGATTTTAAATCTCTTATAAATACTCTAATATCTCTCCTTACTAAAGCAATATCCTCTCTGTTAGATAAAAGAAATGACTAATCTCTCTACAAACAAATCCCTTCTTGTCCTACTATTTAATGCAAATCGTTAAAAAATCACACTCATGAACTCCAAACAACTATATAATAAACGTATTGACATTGCTTTAATAACAGAAACTCATTTTACTCAATATTCACACATACACATACCTGGTTACAAGCTACATAAAGTTAACCATCCAGACAACACAGCTCATGGAGGTGTGGCCATCTTAAAAAAATCCGCAATAATATATCAAACGCTTCCAAATTTCTGCCAAGACTGTATTCAATCTTGTGCTATACTAATCAGTTTAAATAATATTCCAATTACAATTGCAGTAATTTACTCACCTCCTAAGCACAATGTATCATATGCAAAATTTTTAAATTATTTCAATACAATTAACAATAACTTTATAATTGGCGGTGACTATAACGCAAAGCATCAAAGTTGGGGATGTCGAGTAAACAATCCACGTGGATTACGTTCTCTACAATTTTATTAATTCTAAACATTTCAAAGTACTTGCTCCTCCAGGTTGGGTTATTACATAAAGCAATAATGGGAAGTCGATCAACATTTTTTTGTCCTGTTAATGAAGGTAAAAGTTTACCATTCCAATGAATGACAACGGAATCTTTAATAGTTACCAAATAATTATTACGGATTTTTTCAGCACGTTCTTTACGGTAACGTATGCGTGAGTTTCGAATTGAAGATCTATTTATAATTAATTTTTCAACGTCCTCACCTAATGCCTCTGCTGTTGAAATTAATATATGAACTGCATCTCTATCACTAATTTTGCATTTATCGAGTGCAGCTGCAAGTTTTGGCGTAATAAAATCAATACTTCCTCTAGTCGGTTGTTTAACGTACATTTTAGACGGTCTAGGTTTGTTAAAATCATCTTTAGCAAAGTCAGACTCTGATGATGAGCACATTTCTACTTGCGCATCTAAAATACATACTAAATTATTAAATAATAATACAAAAACAACATTAAACTTACTCAATGACTGTTTCTCGTCATAACTTCTTTTACGTCTTTTTTCGGACATCTTATCCTTTCGTTGGCTCTTTTTTCTTTTTGTGTAATATTTATATCAACTCCTAACATAATACCAAGACGTTCTTTTTGTCTTTACATTAATAAAAAATCTCTATCTTCTTGTAATGACATTACATTAAGGGCATCAACTTGAACAATGTCAAATAAATCATTTAGTTTTGAACTAAATTCTTCATTTTTTTTTGCTTGAGTGTCAGATTTTCTGTATTGCAGTTTTTGTAACTTTCTCTATTCATCGTAATAATTTTGAAGTTTTTTTATGCAATACTGTTCAGCATTGATAGGTATACGCGCTTTTTGCCAAAAAATACTTACCTCTTTTATTGTCAGTTTAGAGCTTTCAAGTATGCTCAAGTTAACATGACGAATATTAAAAAAAAAAACCGATAGTACTTGTCTTATTGACGGTAATTTACTACCAATAATTTGGTTTGACAGGAAACTAATTAAAAATATAATTGTATCTTATCGTTAAGTTTTCCGTGAAGCCATTTTAATATGTATTAAAAAAATGTTGAAAATCAAAATTATTGTAAACACTAAAATGTATACGATCTTAAAATGATCATACGGGCGCAGTAGAAATAATGAAAACAATAACCTGAAAAATGTATAGTTAGGACAAATATTAGTAATGGGTTTTGATAAAGACTTTATCGTCTTTTTAGTCATTCTTGTGATAAATTGTGACTTGATAGCTCGATAAAAGTTTATTCAAGATTATACATTGATGTTATGATATTTTACGAAAATTACCACGAGTTGAAAAACTACAACTAACATTAACTTTATTTTGTGAGTTTTTAACAACAAAATTATACATATTGACTTTTTATATATAAATAATAAGTAAATCAAAAGATTGTTCAGAATATAATTTGTGCAAAATATTATTTTAAACAACTTTTGTTTTGAATGCATTATATAACGCGCTAACTAAAAAAAAACAATGAAAAATGTACGGTTATTCAAAATTTTTGAGTTTTCAAACTTTAGGCCTTTTGTGGCACGGATTAATCTTTCCTGATTTACCTGAAACATTGTGTAACTCATTTTTATAAGTATTGGAACTAATTGAGATTGTATAATTTTTAAATTTTACTAAATTAATTTTAAGAACCACCCTAATAGACAGCAATAATTTCTACTTGTTTAAGACACCACGGTACTGGGTGATATTCCGATTATTCGAGATCGAGAAGAAAATCGCGCCCCCTAATATCGATCGAATTTTTCATTCATGTCTTTGTTTTAATCTTAAAAAAAATTGGATTCCGTTTGTGTTTTTCTTTTATTTGCTATAATAAACGGGTCAACGCTCCTATCGCCTATCAACCGTTTTCGTCTACCGGTATATTTTTTAACTCTCGACAACACCTGATATCCAAGTAGGTGTCAATTACTTAATTTAAATAGCTCTTATTTTTTAATGTAATTAGTAATACAAGTAAGTTTACTATTTAATCTTAGTAACTTAAAACTCTTAACTTAAAAATAACTTAATATTTTTAAATCTAACTTATCCTCATAATTTAGAGAAAAAGACTAACTTGTTCAGCCTTGATCATAAATAATATAGCCCAATAATATTTTTGAAAATATATCGCCTTTAAGGAGTCGTGATGTGACCATTGATTACACTAATTGATGATAAGCTCTAGTATTAAACCGTGTCTTAATGTAAGTTTTTACAGCGATAGAAAGTAACATGTCCCTAGTGCAGTAAGTAACGGGACATCACCAAACTCCACTTTCATTTAAATATACACCAGTTCAGCTTTAGTTGATGGGCTAGGTTAATAATCAACGGTTTCAATCCATGCATCTAGGTTTAATATTCAATAATAAACAGAATTTCGCAGCTTGTTCTTATATTACATAGTTAAAAAGTCAAATATACAGCTACGAGATTCGATAATCATGACAAATGTATTAATTAATATAGCATGTCTTAGGTCATAA
Source organism: Daktulosphaira vitifoliae (assembly GCF_025091365.1). NCBI lineage: Eukaryota > Metazoa > Arthropoda > Insecta > Hemiptera > Phylloxeridae > Daktulosphaira > Daktulosphaira vitifoliae. Next base: position 940,951 of record NW_026099576.1, on the reverse strand, counting down.
AAATAACTTTTAACTATTACAAGAGCTAAATATTTAATTATCAAAAATATTAAAGATAGTATCGGATACTAACCATGTACACACTTCTACATATTTGGGAATTTTACACATAAATTGAGAAAAACTAATTTTCACTTCAAAATATTATAATTTACACATTTTCTTAATCAGTTAAATGCCAGAGACAGTTAAGTACTAAAACTTTTCACCTTAACACATTTAATTTAGGTTTTTTTTTATGGATAAATAGGAATTGTTAGTTTTAGTTATTATAGAGGTGGACATTATGTCCATGCACTCAGACCTGTTGGTCCATCGTGCATACCTCATACCGAATTGTCTTGATTCGGTTTACCCACCTAAGTGTTATCACCAAAGTGTTAATACATTACCAACCATAAAGTCACCTCTAAAGATGACCAAAGAGCCCTGTCTTTCTGGCGAAATTAAATATCTCTCTGGGTTTTAGGTTTTTAATATCCTCTTTTTCAGGAAATGGTTTATTCAAGTAGTTTGATCTTAGTGTGGACAAGGCTTCACATTCGCACATGATGTGAAATGAGTCTTCCTCTTCTACTCCACACTTCCTGCACAATGGTGATTCCGATACCCCTATTGCGTTAAGATGCTTAAGCAGGTGACCATGTCCTGTCAGTAGACCAGTCAGGGTGCTTATTTGATGTCTAGTCATGCTATTAAGATCACCCAGCAATAAACCAGGGGTCTTGATAAACATTTTAGATTGTCTAGGTACTACCAAGTACTTCCAGATTTTCCTGTGTTGTTCTCTGCACCAATTCTTGGGTAACGCTTTGAGCGATTGCTCAGTGAGCCCTACCACTNGAGCGATTGCTCAGTGAGCCCTTCCACTGGTTCTGGGCCAACATAGGTGTTCTCTGCTCCTTTCCTGGCTAGAAAGTCAGCATTCTCATTTCCAGTGACACCATTGTGACACGGGTATTTCGAGTGTCAACAAAAGTTTGTTTCTTAACTATAATATAGGTAACACAAATACGCACAAAATGTCTAAAATATTACTACAATGGCACTGGCCGAGAGCAAAAGAAAGCACGATAAATTTTAACTAAACCAATATATATATATATATTACAATTTAAATTAAGAGTTAATACAACTTAAGATTTTAACAGTAACTTTTAATGTACCACACGTGACAACGGCGGATACAGAAAATTCACGTAGGACGTCAAAAACAAGATGGAGCGTTCACCGCCGGCGCTCGGTGGTCGACCGCGCTCCAGTAGATAGACTTTGCACCCTGACTAGATAGCGGGGGTACTCTAATCAGGCTGGGCTCGCGATGTAATAAGGCGGCTGATGGAAAAGACGAGGTGACCGTGTATTTCACGTATCGCAAAATATACGGTACCGTGTCAATTGTATCCCGGTACTCACGCTAGTGTAAATTTGTTGAACCTCGATAGTGATTCTAAAGTTTCCCTGCATTCGAGGACCAGCTTTGAATTCACCTGATCGTTACAGAGTGCTTTCAAAGCCGCTTGACTATCACTTAAGATAGTTATCTTCCTATTTTTGTATACCAGCAGGTTCTAAGCCTCTATCAGTATTGCCATCACCTCTGCTTGGAAAACAGAGGGTGTTGTGTCCAATGACATACTAACATTAATTTGAAGCTTTAAACCCCAAATTCCAGCACCTACTTTTCCTGATTTTTTGGATCCATCTGTATATATCACAAATCCTCCTTTTTCAGTCAGGCGGTTAATATTCCATTCTTTACGTATAGTGATCTCCACTTTGTAGCGAATGTTATTCTTAAGAACCGGTTTGACATAGTCCAAAGGGTATTCCAAAAAGCCCTGGTCTATCTCTTTTAGTATTTTACCATGTTCTGTTGTATCACTCTCCAAAGTCCACATACCTAAGTTGTGAAATCTTAGTGCTGTGGCTTCGGCGTGAGCTTTAACCTCTAGATGCATAAGAGGTAATCCGATTAGTGCCTCTAATGCGACCGTTGGTGTAGTTCTTAATGCTTCAGTGATGGCCATAGCAGCTATTCTCTGTATGCGACTAAGTTCTTTCCTAGCTGTAACGAGTGCTGTTCTGGTCCACCAGACTAAGGCACCGTACAATATCATAGGTTTCGAAGTGTACAACCAATACATAACTCTTGGTTTAAGACCCATGTCTTTCTCAAGGCTCTACTGCAAGTCCACAATGTGGTCATTATTTTTTTGATTCTTGACTCAACATGTGATTTCCATTTTAGCTTACTATCCAAGATAATACCTAAGTATTTTACTTCTGATTTTAAGCTAATTTCTTGTCCATTTAGAGGAAGAGTGTCAAGACTGTCTAGTCCTATTCTCCTTCTAGTGAACATAACAACCTCTGCTTTATTTGGATTAACAGATAGACCATACTTACTACACCATATCTGTATAGTGTTTAGTCTCTGTTGTGCTAAGTCTATAATAGTATCTGGGAATTTACCCACCACTGCTATAACTAAGTCATCCGCATAGGCTTGTGTATAAAAATATTTGTTTAACTCTCTAATAAGCGAGTCCAATACTAGACACCATAGCAAGGGGGATAGAACCCCGTCTTGTGGGCATCGCTGTTTTACACTCTTGATTACTTTGGTCCCATTGAGCTGTCCCAAAATAGAGCGTTCCTTGAGCATGGATTCTATCCACTTAGTAATAAGTGTATCTATTCCATGCTGTTGTGCAGATTCACACATAGCATTGAAGGGAGTATTGTCAAAAGACCTTTCGATGTCCAGGAATATACCTACTGCATACATTTTATTCTCCACAGCTTTCCCTATCTTAGTGGTTAAGCAGTGTAGAGCTGTATCAGTAGATATCCCCGTTTGATACGCATGTTGGTTTTCATGTAAAGGGTTCCCCTCAAGAGGCATCTCCTTGGTGTACCTATCAATAAGTTTATCCACAGTCTTAAGAAGAAATGAAGTAAGACTATTAGCCTTTAGGATTTTGCTTCATAATAGTTAGTCCGGTTAGGTTTGAGTATAAACACCACCCTGACCTTTCGCCAGCTTTCCGGTTGATAACTATAAGCAAGGCATGCCCTAAATATTTTGCAGAGATGGGGGACGATTATCTCTAACCCTTCTTGCAGAAGTCCAGAGAAAATCTCGTCACAACCTGCAGCTTTAAAACTGCCAAAGGCTTTTTTTGCCCATCTTATTCCACTTGGGGTTATCAATTTCCTGGTTAGTCTCCAATCAGCACAGCTCACACGTTTGTCCTGTGCATCATGTTCCTGTTCTCTGTTGTTAATTGCAGAGTCAGGAAAATATGTGTTCATCAAATGAGATAATGTTTCATTATCGTTATTGGTGAACATTCCGTCTGGCAGTATTATTGCCTCAACAGTTTTGTTTCAACTTTGTTAATTTCCAAAATGAATCGTAAGTGCCTATGATCAGAAAGAGAAGGTTCGGAGTACACTTTCCACCCTTTTATCTTTTGAAGTAACCCTTTTGAGCAGACTGTCAGATCAATGACTTCCTGCCTGTTCCTGATAACAAAAGTAGGTTCACTAACTCTATTCAGTATACTAAGGTCTATAGTCAGCAATAGATTCATTATAACCTCTCCTCTTTGGTTGATGTTACTGCTCCCCCAAATAGTGTGGTGTGCATTAGCATCCATACCTAGGATTAGTTCTAATTTTTCATTTTTGCAATAATTAAAGAGCATAGTTAGGTCCCTATCTGGATCTGTGACCTCATACGGTAGGTATCCTGAAGCTACTATAATATTTTTACCATCATTTAGTGTTACTTTAATAATAGTCAAGTCTGTACATGATTGATTAAGTATCAAGCTGGCTTTAACTTTATTATTAACCAAAATGCAAGTTCTTGGTTTATCTGCTTGTTTATGAAACAGTTTAAAAGTACTTAGATTTTGTCCCTTAATCTGGTCACCATTTATCCATGGTTCCTGAATAAGTGCTATTTGTAAGGGTATTTTATGCCTCTCAGTTAGGGTCCTTAGTATACACTACTGGCCCCTTTACTGTGATGCAGGTTTATTTGCGTGAATCGAATTCTATTGTCAGCCATTCAGAAAAATTGATGATGACGCTTGAGAAAGCACGCTGTACTGGGTGTGATACAGGTGTCTGAAACAGTTCCTGTGTCATATAGCCCTCCTTGTGGGTGGTGTCCCCCCGTCGTCTCCAGGTGACGACCGTACCTTAGGTTCGCTCTCCACATTTCCTTTTGGATCCTTGAAGAGGTTTCCCTCAGCTGTGACCGTTATTGAGGGTGGCGGTTTCCTGGGTCCCTTTCCCTTACGTAACACACTTCCTTCCCTTTCGAAGCAGGAGTGAAGTGCATCTGTTTGTTTCTTACCTGTGCCTTACCTCCTTTTCCGAGTGGCACTGATGATTCTTCAGCCTTCCTCTTCCCAGATTTTTGAGGAGTAGATTTTTTCACATCCTTCTGGCTGGTGGCTGCTTGGCAACATAGTCTGTGAAGGAAACTCTGCCCATTCCAAAATATGGACTGCGCTTCAGTTCCTCCAGTTTGGCTATACTCTTTTAGTCCACACTTAGAAACAAAGTTTGTCCTTTCGAGCCAACATCTGTCTCATGGTGGACTTTCCATATCGTTGTATTCAGCCCTGGATTTTGTTTTGCCAAAATTTCCAAGTTCTTCTTGAACTCTTTTGGCAGCCCTGGTATATGAGTGACCATCCGTTTGTACTTGATCGGGTTGTAAGCATTTAATTGGAGTTCTGCACCGTCCCAAGGTTTTATCAGGTTGACATGATCAGTGAGCCACTTAAGAGAGCTCTCTTGGGCTGCACTGATCACAAGTGCTCCATCAGTGAGTCTGATGTCTTCACACCTTGATACGTCGGTTCCTTCAGTAACCGACAGTATCAAGTCTCCAACACAAGACTCAATGAATAGCCCCTCCTCTGTGGTCAACTTGTTAGTTGGGTTGCCTGCGAAGACCAGAGCCACTTCTTTATCATCGGTTATCACGTCCATTTAGGTCGGTACCCAATGAGTTTCCTTACATGGAGGTTCTTAACCCTTGTCCTCAGGTTTTTGAGCTTCGGTTCCCTTTGATTTTTTCAAGTCATCGGTTCCTTTTGTCTCCCTCCTTTGGTAGGTTCTTCTGTCCCTCCATGATTGCTCGGCTCCTCTTCAGCTTACGCCTCTGACTGCCGATCAGTTTCTCAGGTCTAAGTTTTAGACCCTCGATTTTGTCAGCTACTGATCCCAGTTGATTTTGCGATTCCTGGTCGGTTGGGTTTGACGTTGCTGTCTTTTTGCTAGTAGACGGTTCCCAAAGTGTCCCGTTGTTCGCATTGAGACCTTCAAGTTCGGCGATTCTTCTGCAAAGAGTCGCCAGTTCACAATTTTGTTCCTACAGGTTGTCCGTAGGATCCTTGATCGTCTCAATTTCGTTGTTTTGTGGTGTTTCTATGTTTTTGTCTATATAGTTCCCACGAGTAGTCGAGAAATAAAGTTCCGTCATAGTAGAGCTCGATACTGTGATAAGGCTGTGTACTCTATGGTGCGCCAGGTGCCATAGAGGATCCACATGGTCTCTTTACCTTTCGGCTAACTACCCTGTGACAAGTTAGCAACCCTTTCACTTGGTATGGCTGGGTTAGCGGGGCCTATTCGCTGTTAGCAAGCAGGTATGCCCAGGCCTACCCGTTCTAACTAACCAAAGTCATGACCGTTTAAGAGCAGTGGTACGTGTTGACACCTCCACTGAAATAACTATGGTCCACGGGTTTGTTAGGGCCGTAATCCCTGCGGATTCCCCTGCGGGAATAGGAATTGTTAACAAATATAAATTATTTAATAGGATTAAAATTAATAATTTTCTTGTGCATCAAAACTAATAATTAAATTATTGTACACTTATATCTGATACAATTCAAAATAAAAAAAATTGTTAAAATTAAAGTTGTAAAAATGTTAGTTGTTCTTTTATGGTAAATTATATAATCACGATTATTACTTTTAATATGTTTTAAGATATCTGATGCTGTTAAAGATTACAATTGCGAAGAAATTCAATGGAATGAAATAGATGGTTTTTTTATCATAAAATATAAGATTGTGGAACGTTTATTTTTGACAAGTTTTGAATGCATTTCTGAAGTAAATATAATTTAAATAATAATAATTTAAAGGCTAAAAAAATATATTATTTTATTCTTTTTTTAGAATTCCCTTTCTTATTATTCTTTGCGTAAGCTTAAATTTGTTTACATATATTTTACATTTTGATTCTATTTTATACACCCAATTTTTTCTTATACATATTTTTCGTTTAAATTTTTCTCTTTTTGTTTATGGATTAACAAATTATTAAAAGTTCCTACAGTTAAACGTTAGCTTGTATTATTATAAATAGCGTCAGTTGTGTCGACTTTTTAGTATAAGTATTTGTCTGACTCATAAACCATTTTTGATCCTTTAATAGCCCTTATAATTAAAAAAAGGATTTTTACCCTAGATTTCATATTAATGGGGGATTCAGACACCAAGGATTCTCACTAAATATACTACCAATGTGAATTTGCAATGGCAAATTCACATTGGTAGTGTATTTACTAGTATTATACGCTGTCACAAGACTATTTTTTTGATTTTACAAAATTAAAATTTTTATATTATCATTTCCTGCTCTTGAAATAGTATTAAAAAAAAAAAAATAATCACATGAATTATGTAAAGAATAATTATCAATTTTTTTTATTAAAGAATTATTATTTTAGACTTGTGACACGCAAGCTCATCTTATTTATATTGTCCATATTATTAATTTAGATTACAGTATTTTACTTACCGTTAATTGTTCATAATTTTCTTTTTTTATTAGTAAATTTTTTTTTGAAATATTTTAGCAAATCAAAAGCATAATAAAGAATAACAAAAATGTGACACATATGTTTCTCGTTGGAGGATATGCACAATCATTATGGCTTCAAGAAAAAATAGTAGAGCATTTTAATCAAAATTTAAACATTTTTTTACCAGAACAATCAGCAGTTAGTGTTTTAAAAGGAGCAGTTTTATGGGAATTAAATCGTTCAAAATTTCCAATTCATAAAGCTAAAAATAGTTATGCTTTAGGAATTATAAAACCTTTTATTGACGTTAAACATCCTATTGGTAATAATATAATATTTTTTTTTTTTTTGTAATTTAAAAAAAGTAATAGCACAAAATGGAAATGTCCTGTATTTGATTAAACTTTTATTAATTTTTAAAGCCACTCTCTAACTAAATTAAAATTCTCGATACACTTGACTATTTTCCCAGAAAAACAGATTAAGAGCTTGAAAAAATCTACTGCAATATTCGGATGTATCTAGCTATCGTATATACATAAATATACGATAGCTTAAGGTACTTTTCCCAAACCTTTATATTTTTGCTCTATGCTACATTTTATAAATAATTAATTTTTTTTTCAAAAGTTGATTATCATTTAAATAATAAGCTATATATACAAATGTTCGTGTATTTTATTAGATGTTTTATAATTTTTAATAAATTAAGTAATATAAATACCGAAAAACTGGGTTTATTAAATATTACTTTAGCTCACTTGAGAGCCTTAAAACTCTTGGGGTTGTAAGGTCAGTCCTCCGCGGTACAAAGCTGAATTGGCACACGTTCAATAGGACGACTGGGGTGTTTGGGCGGGTTGGCGTCGGGTGAATATCGCCGCCCCCCGTAACACGGGAGCCTCCTCGTCTCCCAGGTCTGGGTCCCTTAGGTCCAGGCCACATTCCCTTTGCCTCTTTCTTCTTCCTGCTTTTTCGGGTCTAGGCTATTCAATGATGAGTAGCCTCGGCCTACCTCCCTCTTCCACTGGCTTCCACGGGGTAGAAGTCGTCCCATCCAAGGCGAACTTCGCAACTATGAGGTGTGCAGGCCGTTGGGGCGACTTTATGAAAATAATAGATTGATGTTTTAATTTTAATTTTTTTTTTTAGAAAAACTCGTTATAAAAGATGGTAAACGTTGGTGCACTGACCTGCTGGATTATTTAATTGAAGAAAACGACTTAATTAGAGTTAATGAAACTATCACTAAACGATACATTCCTGCTAATCCAGTTGAAGGTTATATCGTAATAAATATATATTTAGTACAAAATAAGTCAGCTAAAGTAAGAATATTATAAAATAGTATAAATTTGAAACTTATAAAATATGGCAGGCCTTATTGTAAAGTTTTTTTTCTATTACCCACTGTCCTTTTATTATGTTGTGCATCACGAAATATTTTTTGGATAACAAAGCAATGGGGGGGGGGGGTCCGGTGGTGGCACAGGGGGCAAAACCCCCTTCGAGCCAACGTTTTTTTAGCTTTTTATTTTAGTAAAAACGTTTTTTAAAGCATAAAATTTCATAAAGACTTTGGTAGGTTAGTGTGGGTAAAAAAAAGTACTACATTTAATGGAGACTAGTGTTTTATTATTACAATAAATCCTAAAACTTTAAAAAAAGAAACAGAAAAATATATAATAAAAAAATAATTTGTCTCAAAATTAAAATCAGTACAAACGAAACTTAAAACTTTCTAATAGGAACTTTTTCTTCGTTTTGCGAATCTTTTTGGTTATCATTTACACTTATAAATATTCTCTTATACCACTCTTGTTCTTTCGTCTTTACAGTTTCTCTAACTCTCGTTTTTTTCTTAAACCACTCATTAATTTCTGGATGAGGATTCCATTTGGCTAATGGAGGAAGATTAAAATAAATATATAGATATTCATTCTCGCTTTCAATATTAAGACTGCTTCTATTGCTGGTTTTCAACAAATTGTTCACACTAATCACTCTTGCAACGTCAGCGGAATGAGATTTTGCTGCAAAAATTCTGGCCATAATAACAGAAACATTGGAAAAAAAATAATTTGTCGTCACTAAAGCCTGAAGAGTTTCTTTCAAGCTGATTTTTTTTAACTGCTCAATATTTTGATGCGTGAGAGCTCCGAATATTCCATTGAAAGTTCAGCAAGATCTAAGTCGCTTCCTAACAATTTATGAACGACTTTCATATCAATGGATCGCTTTAGTTCTGTGAATGGTTTTAAAATTTTAACAGTATTCGCATCAATATCGAATATCTTCTGCAAAAAATTTACAAGAGAATCCACAAGTTCATTGCATATTACGGAGTAGTCTCGATTCTGAGAAACAAACTTGTGATGTTCCTTTAAACGACGTTTTCGATTTCTTGTTAAGACTTCTCCTTTTAGTAAAACCTCATTTTCACTATGAATTTCTCACTTTTCCTTAAAGGTTGTCACTCATCCACCAAGCAACACTTCCGTTTTTAATATTTTAAGCCTGGATATCTCGTTCACTGTCTCTTTGTCCTTATCCAAAATTGTAATTGTATCAGACTGCAGTTTTTTCTGATATCTGCTGAAAACCATCAATACGTCTGCAATAAATGCCAGGATTATTTGTAGATTGTCATAATTAATTGGTGATCAGTGATAAGTGATAGTACATATGTGCTCTTGTTTGTAATCAACATAGTAATGTAATTTGTAGATTAATTTACCCGCAGTTTGTTTTAATTTATTAATTAGTCTTTTATGTTTATATGAGTGTCGTTTCAAATAGTTTTGTGCCCTAGTATCGTGGTTTTTTACATGTATAATTTTTATGTTCTTCGTACAATTTGGTACGTTATCACTATTATAAATTCATACATTTTGTCTGATACTACTGATCAGCTGTTTACTTGGAGATTTTAACGCTGGTCATCGTCGTCCTGCAATTTAATTACAACTCAAATGTGGTTCGGATTATTGAACCAACGTGATCAGCATCATTAGTCATATTATATCAGGACTGAGGTATCTATATTATTATACATCGAAAACCATAAATATATATATATATACATACTAAACTCATCAATATGTCCATGAATAAATCTCCAGTTATTAAGCCACCCTCAACTAATGTTAAAAAAGATGTTTCTCTTGTCGATATAATGAACACCCTCAAAATCATGCGGAATGACATTCAATCGATTAACTCAAAACTATTGACCCAAGAAAATACGTCAACAGCTATTTTAAATAGAATGGATACTCTCTCAGCCGAAATTATTTCATTAAAAAACGAAAGTGCGCAATTAAAAAGAGACATCGAAAAACTAAAAACAAATTCTCTGGATCATACATGTTCATCCAACACTGCTAATAACTATCCCGGGTTCGATTTAGTTAAAGAAATACAGGAAAGTGAAACGAAATCCCATAACATATTACTATTTAATGTTGTCAAATCCCAAGATGATGAGATGAAGCTTGCTACTGATCTTATAAAATCATTAAATATTGCTGTTACCATTACTTCAGCCATTCGTCTTGGTAAGCAATCGAATAAACCAAGACCTATTAGAATCGAATTTGAGTCTACTCAGTCAGTCCTTGCAGTCTTAAAATCTAAGAAAATACNATATAAATAAATTATTATTATTAAATTATAAATAACTCTGGAAATCGTAAATTTATTACAAATCGCAGCAATAGATATAGTGAACTCACACTTATTTCACTTTAGTCTCTCACATCGCGTATCAAGTTGAACTGCTTCCTATTGTGTTTTTCTTTTAGTGTACGTAAAAATGTCCGTAGTATTACGAAATGACAATAAAATATTTTTAATAGGGTCTTTGACTACTCAAATTTTAGGTTCAAAACTTCCATCCATTGGGCAAGTTCTAAAAGTTTTTTTTTATAACCTAAGAATTGTTAATCTTACTATAAGAGCAAAAGAGCATTGACTATTCGCGAGTGTAATANTTATAAGAGCAAAAGTAGCATTGACTATTCGCGAGTGTAATATTTTCTAGGAAATGGACGATTTCATTTCAACCGAAATAAAAAAATTAATGGTTGTATTCCTTAATAATGAGTCAATAATAAACCCTAACAAACGTTTTATTCTTTCATCGAGTGATATTGACAAATCATTTTCAGGTATAATAATTTTTGATATCTTTATTTTTTGATGACTATTCAGTGATTGATATTTTAGAAAAAACTGTAGCTTCTTTTTTGTCAAAAAGCAGTATGAAATTTTTTAAACGATTCGATATCAATACTAATTTTTTAAATTTAGTTCCAAGTAATTGGAATACTGATAATTTTTATTTACACGGAAAAGAAATTGTATGTTCACTTAAAGTAGTAAATGACTCTGCAGAGAAAGCGGTTAAGCTAATAGAAGATTTTCATGAAAGTTTAATTGTAAACGATGAAAAAGCTGAGTTACTTTTACACTATGTCCAAGAGCATAGCATATTATATCTTAATTGCAACAAAGAAACATTAAAACATAGTTTTTAATGTATATTCTTGTTATAATTTGTGAATTAAACATTTTGTATTTTATGTAGTAATTTTTTTTTTATTTATACATGAATATTGAGAAGTAAGTATAATTATGCGTTTAAGTCAAACAACTACATCAATTTACAATATAAATGAAATATATTTAAATTAAGCATTAAAATTCATATATTTAGTAAAAATCGTAATATGATCGAGTTATTTCAGCTATAGCAATAAAACGATCGATTCAATGAAATTTGTACTTATTACTTTTATTTCGTAAAATTTAATTTTAAACAATTTTTGTATGAAATATTAGGTCGTATCACATATGGTTCGTCATATATGATGAAATATTCGTAAATATGCTAATTTCGGCAATTTTACGAAATATTATGTATTTTGACATTTTTCTAGAAAACTAATGGATTTAAAAGAAAAACTGTAAGGACTTAATTTATACAAAACAATTAGATCTACAATTTAGTTTTAATATTTTTTTTTGTGAGAACGCTAATTTACGAGTTAATTGCTAAAAACTGAAAAAGTACCCCTTTTGGCCGATTTTCAATCCCAAGTCGGCACGGGTTAAACTTATCTGATCGGCCTGAAATTTTTTGTAGCCAATTTTTATATGTATACACACAAATTTGGGGGGTGAGCCCGAAGAATTTCCAAAATTTTCAAAATAAGGGACACCCTAATATATATATATATATACATACTAAACTCATCAATATGTCCATGAATAAATCTCCAGTTATTAAGCCACCCTCAACTAATGTTAAAAAAGATGTTTCTCTTGTCGATATAATGAACACCCTCAAAATCATGCGGAATGACATTCAATCGATTAACTCAAAACTATTGACCCAAGAAAATACGTCAACAGCTATTTTAAATAGAATGGATACTCTCTCAGCCGAAATTATTTCATTAAAAAACGAAAGTGCGCAATTAAAAAGAGACATCGAAAAACTAAAAACAAATTCTCTGGATCATACATGTTCATCCAACACTGCTAATAACTATCCCGGGTTCGATTTAGTTAAAGAAATACAGGAAAGTGAAACGAAATCCCATAACATATTACTATTTAATGTTGTCGAATCCCAAGATGATGAGATGAAGCTTGCTACTGATCTTATAAAATCATTAAATATTGCTGTTACCATTACTTCAGCCATTCGTCTTGGTAAGCAATCGAATAAACCAAGACCTATTAGAATCGAATTTGAGTCTACTCAGTCAGTCCTTGCAGTCTTAAAATCTAAGAAAATACTTTCCAATAACCAATTTTGGAAAAACATTTGGATTACAACAGATTTAACTGCTCTACAAAGGTCCAACTTATCAGACCTTAAAAAAGCACGTGATAGAAGAAATAGTTTGAATAATGGAATTTGGTTCATAAAATATGTTCGCGGTTCACCGACATTGGCCCAAAAAAACTGATATGTGGCTCAGGTATACCCTTCATTCAATCGTCATGTGATATTAATAATTTTCTCTATGTAAACTTCAACCATAAGTTAAGTAATAATTGTAACACTTTATCTGGCTATTATCAAAATGTCCGCGGCCTAAAATCAAAACTATCTACNTTCAGTGATTGATATTTTAGAAAAAACTGTAGCTTCTTTTTTGTCAAAAAGCAGTATGAAATTTTTTAAACGATTCGATATCAATACTAATTTTTTAAATTTAGTTCCAAGTAATTGGAATACTGATAATTTTTATTTACACGGAAAAGAAATTGTATGTTCACTTAAAGTAGTAAATGACTCTGCAGAGAAAGCGGTTAAGCTAATAGAAGATTTTCATGAAAGTTTAATTGTAAACGATGAAAAAGCTGAGTTACTTTTACACTATGTCCAAGAGCATAGCATATTATATCTTAATTGCAACAAAGAAACATTAAAACATAGTTTTTAATGTATATTCTTGTTATAATTTGTGAATTAAACATTTTGTATTTTATGTAGTAATTTTTTTTTTATTTATACATGAATATTGAGAAGTAAGTATAATTATGCGTTTAAGTCAAACAACTACATCAATTTACAATATAAATGAAATATATTTAAATTAAGCATTAAAATTCATATATTTAGTAAAAATCGTAATATGATCGAGTTATTTCAGCTATAGCAATAAAACGATCGATTCAATGAAATTTGTACTTATTACTTTTATTTCGTAAAATTTAATTTTAAACAATTTTTGTATGAAATATTAGGTCGTATCACATATGGTTCGTCATATATGATGAAATATTCGTAAATATGCTAATTTCGGCAATTTTACGAAATATTATGTATTTTGACATTTTTCTAGAAAACTAATGGATTTAAAAGAAAAACTGTAAGGACTTAATTTATACAAAACAATTAGATCTACAATTTAGTTTTAATATTTTTTTTTGTGAGAGCGCTAATTTACGAGTTAATTGCTAAAAACTGAAAAAGTACCCCTTTTGGCCGATTTTCAATCCCAAGTCGGCACGGGTTAAACTTATCTGATCGGCCTGAAATTTTTTGTAGCCAATTTTTATATGTATACACACAAATTTGGGGGGTGAGCCCGAAGAATTTCCAAAATTTTCAAAATAAGGGACACCCTAATATATATATATATATATATACTAAACTCATCAATATGTCCATGAATAAATCTCCAGTTATTAAGCCACCCTCAACTAATGTTAAAAAAGATGTTTCTCTTGTCGATATAATGAACACCCTCAAAATCATGCGGAATGACATTCAATCGATTAACTCAAAACTATTGACCCAAGAAAATACGTCAACAGCTATTTTAAATAGAATGGATACTCTCTCAGCCGAAATTATTTCATTAAAAAACGAAAGTGCGCAATTAAAAAGAGACATCGAAAAACTAAAAACAAATTCTCTGGATCATACATGTTCATCCAACACTGCTAATAACTATCCCGGGTTCGATTTAGTTAAAGAAATACAGGAAAGTGAAACGAAATCCCATAACATATTACTATTTAATGTTGTCGAATCCCAAGATGATGAGATGAAGCTTGCTACTGATCTTATAAAATCATTAAATATTGCTGTTACCATTACTTCAGCCATTCGTCTTGGTAAGCAATCGAATAAACCAAGACCTATTAGAATCGAATTTGAGTCTACTCAGTCAGTCCTTGCAGTCTTAAAATCTAAGAAAATACTTTCCAATAACCAATTTTGGAAAAACATTTGGATTACAACAGATTTAACTGCTCTACAAAGGTCCAACTTATCAGACCTTAAAAAAGAACGTGATAGAAGAAATAGTTTGAATAATGGAATTTGGTTCATAAAATATGTTCGCGGTTCACCGACATTGGCCCCAAAAAAACTGATATGTGGTTCAGGTATACCCTTCATTCAATCGTCATGTGATATTAATAATTTTCTCTATGTAAACTTCAACCATAAGTTAAGTAATAATTGTAACACTTTATCTGGCTATTATCAAAATGTCCGCGGCCTAAAATCAAAACTATCTACAGTTCGTATTAATTTGGCTTCCTTAAACCATTACGATTACTTTATTCTAACAGAAACGTGGTTAACAAATGATATCGATAGTAATGAACTTGGTTTGACTGACTATTCTGTTTTTCGTAATGATCGAAATGATCTGAATAGTGACAGTTCTAAAGGAGGTGGTGTCCTTATAGCTATCCAAAATCATTTTTGCCCTAATGCTCTAACCTTACAAAATATGTCTCTAGAATGCTTAGCCGTTTCATTTAAATCAAATAATTTTAAAATTATTATTATAGCTATCTATATCCCTCCAAATAGTTCTGTTGATGTTTATAAATGCCAATGCACCGAAATAGAGAATTTAAGGGTAATCTTCTCGGACTACACTTTTATAATAGTTGGAGATTTTAATTTACCTGGCATAAAATGGTCTAATCAAAGTCACGCTATAGTATCTGGCCATTCCTCTGATAAATCAAAGGTTCTTGCTGAGACTATTGCATATGAGCAGTTTTTTCAACACAATTTTATACCAAATTATAGGAATAATATACTAGACTTAGTAATATCCGATAACAATACTTTAGAAGTATCACAATGTTCATTTTCATTAGTTTCTGTTGATATTGCACATCCTCCACTTCAAATAAATGGTCCTAATTTCGTTTCCTCTCATATATCACCATCCGCGTCCTTAGAATATAATTTTCGATGCGCTAATTATGAGTCAATGAATGCTTACTTAAATAACATTAACTGGGATTCTCTATTAAATTCAGTCATTCATGATGCAATTAACTTGTTTATCCCTAAAGTCTATAAACATAAAAACCAGTATCCTCAATGGTATAGTAGAGATTTAAAATATTTAATATACAACAAAAAACGATTACATAAAGAGTTTAAAATTACAAGAGATCCTCTTATCTATAATGAATTTTCACGATTACGTAGTTTATGCAAACGAGAATCCAAATTATGTAACTTACGTTATTTACAAAAAATCCAATCAAACCTTACCTCTGATCCAAAATCATTCTGGCGATACATTAAAGGACTAAAAACAAATAATTGCATACCACTTACTATGATGCTTGAGGACAAGTCATCAACGGGTGGTCCTGAGGTCGCTAATCTTTTTAAAGAATTTTTCAGTTCAGTTTATTCTACAAAAAAATTAAATACTATTGAATGTCTTGATTACTCAAAAACCTATGCAGATATATGTCATCCACAACCATATATTAAATTTACTGTTAGTGAGATCTTCGACACCATTAATTCTTTAGATTTAAATCCATGCCCAGGTCCAGATGGTATCTCAAATATTTTATTACGATCATGTATCTTCTCGTTAACTGTTCCCATATGTAGATTATTTAATCGTTCTTTAATTGTTGGCACTCTCCCCTCCCAATGGAAAACCAGTTTTATTACACCTATTTATAAGTCTGGTAACAAAAGTTTGATAGTAAATTACAGACCGATTGCAAAACAATCAACTTTGCCTAAATTGTTAGATAAATTAGTGACAAATGTATTAACATTTTCATTAAAAACCATTCTAGATAATAACCAGCATGGTTTTAGAAAAGGGCGATCAGTGGAAACTAATCTTCTCTGTTTTTATAATTTCTTGGTAAATTCTATGGAATCCGGAATTCAGACGGACGTTATTTACACAGATTTCAGCAAGGCTTTCGATTCGGTAAACCATTCAGTGCTGATCGAAAAATTAAAAACGTATGGAATAACTGATCAATTGTTAACGTGGTTTAGTTCTTACTTAGAGAATAGATTGCAACAGGTGAAAATTAATGGTTTTCTGTCAAATAAAATACCAGTGCCTTCAGGTGTTCCTCAAGGGGGGCATTTATCACCACTGTTGTTTGCATTATTTATTCTGGACATAGGTGCATGCTTTAAATACTGTAAGTACCAACTATTTGCTGATGATCTCAAAATTTATGCAAATGTTATAACAATTATTGATCAATATAAAATTCAAGAAGATCTGAACAGATTTTGTGATTGGTGCCACTCAAATGGGTTAAAACTGAATATCACAAAATGTTTCAAAATGTCTTTTTCCCGTTCAAGAACGAAATTAATTTATGACTATCATCTCTTTGATAATCAAATTGAGGATATTAGTACCATTAATGATCTTGGGGTAGTTTTTAAAACCAACTTATCATTTCAGCCACACATTGAACATATCTGTGTGAAGTCCCTAAGAACTCTAGGGTTCTTAATTAGGAATACCAAAGAATTCAAGAATGAACAGTGTCTAAAAACATTGTATACTTCTTTAGTTAGACCTACGTTAGAATATTGCTCAGTTATTTGGAATCCTTCACAAGTCGGATTGATAGAATCGCTTGAGCGTGTACAAAGAAGATTTTTACGTTTAATCGCATATAAGAGACGTATGATTTCTATTAATAACCCTTCCGAGTCAATATCACTTAATTCTGTACAGGCTTCCCTTAACTTAGATTCCCTTGTTAATAGGCGAAAATATACAGACGTCTGCTTTCTTTCTAAATTAGTAAATGGTGCTATAATCTGTCCAGAACTATTACAATCCATAAACTTTCACGTTCCAAAATTTAATTCACGTTCTTGTCCTACATTTGAAATCCCTTTTCATCGAACATCTTACGGTTTTAATAACCCTGTTGATCGAATAGCCAGAGAGTGCAATAAATTAAAATTTGATTTGTTTATTATGAATGATTTGTATTCCTTAAAACACTGATTTTAGTAGCCTGATGCATATCATTAAATCACCTTTCTTTTTTTGTAAATTTATTTTAATATTATGTACTTAATTAATTATAATTGTAACATACTTGTATCTTATTTTAACAATGTTTATTGTCACTGTACTTGAGCCCACCTGGGCGTTTACACCAAATAAATAAATAAAAATAAATAATTAATTGAAAAAAGTCTGTATCCTCTTGCCCCTTTGTCAGGACAATCTTTTATGAACAATCCTAATACATTCCAAGAAACCAAAACAGAATTGATTAAATCAATAGAAAATTCGGACCACCGCACTTCAAATAAACGAGGCAACCTCGAAGAGTGCATTTATTTTTTTCGGCCGCCTGTTGTAGATGTTTGATTCTTAAGCTGAAAGATTGTAGAAATGGGATCAAATATTGAAAATTTATGTCTTGAGGAACGCACAGGATACTCACATTTTTAACTTGAAACGATTGAGCAGCTACGGAAGTAACAATTCTTGATGAAAATGAATAAGCACTGAGAGTAATTTTTTTGCGTCAGCATATATATGTATCATTAATCCGCCAATATTGTTTGCTAGGTCCTCGTTGATTTGTGTGAGCGTCTTATCCATAGTACATTCTTTTGCTTTTTCTGGTACTTTTAAAGTAGATAATCTAAAAGCTTTCACAGACTCCAAATGATATTTCTGAGAAATATGTTTTTCTATCGTATCGTTTCTAAATCTTATACCATCTGTTAATATTGCAAGTGATCGAGTTATTTTTCCATGAAGCTTTACTATGTTTGGAAACATGTTACAGTATTTACATTTTACGTAATGGTTACCATCAGAATCAGAGTTTTTTTTATTTACATTAGGTTTAGAAATTGGAATTTCTTGTGTGACAATTTTCACTTTTTATTAATATAAGTATATAATACAGTAATACACGTGCATTTATTTACTGTAGTGCTAGCCCATAGACCTATATGTTCTAAGCAAAATCGCGCAGTAATCAACATGCGTATTCCATAGTGCATGTTTCTTAAACTACAATATAAAGAAAGGTCGAAAATTTATATTTTACCTATAAATGTATCATTAGGCCAACTTGCTCTTGTATGTGGTTTGGTTTATATCATAGTAGATATTGCCGTTACTTCAAAATTTCTTTTTTTAAGGGAAACGTGTAACAAAACCGGATCGCCTTATAAAGTAACGTGTGCAGTCCATTTTATTTAAGTTCGTGCCCTTAACAGCTGCATGAATATTACATATTAAGTGATTTACATTTTAGAATATGATTTTAATTTAAATACATAATAGTAGAGAAATTGTACTTCAGGACGTTCAGGCGCTTTAGGAAGTTAGATGACAAGATGCTGGCATAACAAAGTTGTCTCAAACGACTATTTTTAATGGCATGTGCGAACAAGCTCATAGACTAGGAACTGTCTTTGTGGTACCTGAATCAATCATTCATACAATAAAAATTTTAGGGAAGTTAACCCAAGAATATCTACATAAGGCTAACAACAAAAAAATTTGATTTGGTTCTAATTAATGTACATGCTCTTACCGAAGATAAAAATGAAATAGAAAAAGAGCTCTTCTACGCAACACTGGAGGGTATGTTTAATACTTCGGTGGGCCAGGTCAGGCTGATCTTGGGAGATTTTAACGCAAAAAATATAAGCAATGTTATAGAATCACCGTCATAGCTTGCATGCAACGTCAAATGATGATAGATCAAAACTTATTGATTTTGCTGTGGGAAAAGGTCTGGTGATCAAAAGTACAATATTCTCATGGAAGGACATATACAAGTATACTTAGATCTCCCCAGATGGTAAATATAATAACCAGATAGATCACGTACTAATTAATAGTAAATTCAAGAATGGTGTTCGGAATATAAGGACTTTACGAGGAGCCGATTTGGATTCGGATCTACTTGTTGGGATATGGATGGAAGTAAAATTAAAAAAAACTTAATTAACAACGTGTGACAAATATAGGACGGTTTTATATTGACAAACTGAATGATCAATCACTAAACAATGAATTTAACAACAAAATTAAGGACATGTTACAAGGAAGTGAAGTAGTAGCCAACGCAGATGTACATAGGAACTGGGAGCAAATAAGAAGCCTCATTAATAGTGTAGCAACAACAATATTAGGAAAGAAAAAGTTAAAATATGTCTTCTAAATATGACTTATAAATTATTCTCTAACTGCGTTCTATCGAAAATAAAAGGAAAATCGGAAGAAATTATTGGCGACTACCAATAATTTGGCAATAGGAGGTTTTAGGTCTGAAAGATCAACTACGGACCAAATATTTATTCTTCGACAGATATTGCAAAAGATATGGGAATTTGACAAAGATATCAATGTTCTTTTTATTGATTTCAGGAAAGCATACGACAGTATTCATAAAAAGAGTTTAATTAGCATTATGAGAGAATTTAACTTCACACAGAAATTAAAAAAGTTAGTAGAGGTAAGTATTATGAAGATATTTATTAAAGTCAAAGTCGGAAGTAGTAAAATGAGACAATATCGTTAAAGTCAGGTTTGAGACAGGGCAATTCAATGTTACCAATGTTATTTAATATAGTATTAGAGAAAAAATTATTAGAGCAATGATCATTAGACCCGACGAAGGAATGAAATTGCAAGACTCCTCAATAGGCCTATTGGTGTACGCAGACGATTTAGTACTAATAGAGGAATCACCGAATATCCTGAAATCACTGTTCGACCGTCTACAAAGAATGGCGTTGAAAGTAGAATTACAGATAAATGAAACCAAAATGGAGTACATGGTCATTTGCAGACGAAAAACTGCATATATGTACCCATCCTTGAACGTAAGAAACTATGTTTATCGTAGAGCCAAGCAGTTTAAATACTTAGGGTCAGTTATAACTGAAAAGAATGAAATAGTTAAGAAAATTTTAGCAAAGATAACTGCCGGCAATAGAGTTCTCTATGGACTGGCAAAACTGCTAGGATCTAAAGCCTTATCGAGAGAACTTAAGATAGAGCTATATATGACATTACTGCGTCCAGTTATAACTTACGGAGCCGAAACGTGGCCATTACGAAAAGAAGATGAAAGAAAGCTGATAGTATGGGAGAGAAAAATTCTAAGGAAGATTTATGGACCTATGAAACATATTGCAATGATTGGACGATAAGAACAAATAATGAGATAGAACTATTTTTCCATAAGCCGAATATATTGGAGACAATAAGGAGTAAAAGACTAAAGTAGGTTGGACATGCTTGGCGTAGCCAGAATCCTTTACTACGTATGATATTAGAAAAGGATCCGATAGAGATGAGGCCAATGGGAAGACATTGTATGAGACGGAAAGACCTAGTTAAAAAACATGTAAGTGCTTTAGGTGGACGATAAAATTGGAAAGAACGAGCATGCAACAGAGATAGTTGGGGGAGTGGTGTTTGATGTTGTAATAAACAAAAAGAAGTAAAAAGGATATGGTAGTGGTAGCAAAGGAATGTTGTTAGGTGTGTTTGGGGTTCGGGGTGAAAGGAAAGTAATGTAAAGAAATGTAACACAGGTGGCCAATAAGGAAATAATAATCGTAGCGGGCGTAGTGTAAAAAGGATGGACAGCAATGGAAAGTAAAAGTGGCTATAGATACCCGGCAGTGACTACAATAAAATGAAATAGAAAGGGATCTCGGGGTATGTATGCTTGCGTAAAGACGTCTAATGTATGAATAAGATGGAATTACAAAGAAGGGTCACTACCTAGCTCCCGCACAGAAACGCGTACACTAATTTCCGGCGAGTCACAAGTATCGTATTTTTTTATAAAAATATTTTAGTTTATTCTCAATGACCTATCTTGTTCTAATTGTTTATTACTAAAAATTCTTCAGTAAAGGATCTATTATAGACTTATTATATAAACAAATGTTTTACTTACCTCTGACTATCCTGATAAGGCAGATATTCTCTTGAGATGAATGATGTTGTTGATGTAACAATTATCGATGTATACGTATACGCATTAATGTACGCAATTATATTTATACAATTTATATTATTATTAACTCGCGTGTAACTACTTTTCTAGTACAATTCTATATCAAATCTACCCAAGGTGAAATCTAAGTTTATTATAACTCTGTTTTTTGTAAAAACCTTTTGTATATTTATGTAGTATAGTCCTTAACCTTATATATGGTGTTTTATCTTAATATATTTATTATTTAATAATTTATAAAGCAAATAAAAAACTTCTAAACAACATAACTGTCCTGTGCAACAAACTATTTCCAAGTGGCCTACGTCTTTTCAGTCGTCCAAAGTGTGATCTAGGGTAGATGCGAGCTCAATTTCGGTTCTTTGCACAATAGATTATACTAGTGTCCTACACTCCAATTGCCCGCACTGTGGCTGAGATCAGACTAGCTAGTCGATAAGTGGAGAGACACTTTTAAGAATGCTTATAATTAATTGGAGTATTAACTATGATATTATTGTGCTAACACTCTGTCCAGCCAGGATGAGNATTAGTTTTTAGTATAATATTTCGACTCTGATTTATTTGTATTTCGTAGCTGGATATACCAACGCGAGATCTCAAATAATATCTTTGTCTTTATGCAAAGAACCTTATGATATGNAGTCTTTATGCAAAGAGTCTTATGATATGTGGCCTACTTTTTTTCAATCACCTGTAGGACGACCTAGGTTAGATGCG
The DNA here is from genome assembly GCF_025091365.1 of Daktulosphaira vitifoliae. Lineage (NCBI taxonomy): Eukaryota > Metazoa > Arthropoda > Insecta > Hemiptera > Phylloxeridae > Daktulosphaira > Daktulosphaira vitifoliae. The sequence continues at coordinate 918,596 of NW_026099576.1, read as the reverse complement.
ACTGTACTATAGATTTATGCACGATAAGTTATGTTAGTGTCCTACACTCCGATTGCCCGCACTGTGGCAGAGATCAGACTAGCTAGTCGATAAGTGGAGAGACACTATGAAGAAATCTTATGGTTAACTAAAATTCTAATTATGATATNCTTAGAGAATGATTATAATTAGTTAGAGTATTAACTATGATGTTATTGTGCTAGTACTCTGTCTAGTCAGGTTGTGGCGCTTCAATAAGTAATAGAACACAATGCAATCTAGTCATGTAACCTTTCAGTATGCTTATATGTATAAGTGTAGATAAAAAGAAATAAATAAACACCAATATTTTATATGTGTTCAAATATTTATATCACCAAAAATATTCGACTGAAAATAAGATGTGTAATATTTTCAGTAATTGTGAAAGAGGGTAAAAATAGTGCAGATTTTATATAGAATTGTAACTAAGAATGAAACATAAACTCATGCACATTTCACTTTTTGTATCTTGGTTGAGAATTCCAGAGAGCCGTAGAGATGCAGAGATAGAATGGCAAGGCGTCCCAGTGTCCGCTAGAGGGATGTTCAGAAACCGTACATAACCACCGTAAGAGAAGGGAAGCCTTAAAGGAACCGCCGTAAGAGAACCACCCGAATTTGGCCTTTTTATAGCCCGCAAAACTGGTTTAGAAATCTCTGGTGAGATTCTTGAAATATTTTTTTTGCTGTATTTGATTGGTTAATGTGATAGAATCTTTTACGTGGGCGTTTTATGGAATGCGTAAGAGGGTGGTTAAATCTTGTGTAAGGGTATTATTTTATTATTCATCTTATCCACGGGGGAACACTGAATTGGTGATATATTTTATTAAATATAAGTATTAATTATTACATGTATTAAAATGTGATACTACAATGGGATTGTCATAGTGGTCGTTTATCCAAAGAAGGAGAAGAGAAATTGTACATATAATGATTTATCACAGTTACTGATTAAAAGTGATACTGAAATAAACAGGAATAAATGAAAGAAAACGGGTTCGTTAATTTAATAGAAAACAATAACATACCAATTGATTTTCATGGCTATCTTATCATAGCGTATTGGACAATAGTATTATCTTAAATCGTACTTGTAATATCAATATATATTGTGAAAAAATTTCGTTCTCATGTTCTTTTCTCAATACATATTTCAACTTTTGATATCGTAAAGAAAAAAACATGAAAAATTTAAATTATAATAAACTTTAAAATTATATAAATAATTTAACATAACACAGCATAGTAAAATTAATACCCACTAAGATTCGCATTAAAGCTAAAATAAATAAGTTTCCCTTAAAAAAAATTATAATAAAGTTTCTCTAAAAAAAATACTTTAGTATAAATCATATAATTTGATCGGGAACTCATTGTACCTCAGGGCGCAGGTATCAATTTTATATTGTATATATTTACGTCCTCTCTAATACATATTTAAATTACAAAGTTGAAAAGACGTCAAATTAAAATAAAAATAAATATAGAGAAAATATTGAATTGTAGATAAAAATAAAGGAGAAATAGGATATTGTCATTATAAGTAAAAATTTTTGATAATAAAAAAAACTCATTACAGCGGGAATGTGGCATATTTGAGACTAATATAGATTATATCTGACAGTTATTAAAATTACTATCATAAAAAATGCTTCAATGCAAATCTGTAGATAGTGTTTAACTTTAAGAAATTGGTGGATAATTACAAAACCAACATCAACTCCTATTTCCTTAATTATATTCTGATTAGTGGCTTTATATTTTATGAAGTTGTGTTTTTAACACGCTTATATTAGTTTCACGTGTATGTTGTTTGTTGTTTGTCGTTTGTAAGTTTGTAACTCCACGCGGCACGTGTTATTATGTCGCGTATCCCGTCGTGTATGACCTTGAGACTATACTGTTGTAACGCATTCGCCTCACCCCGCTCACCACTCGTAGACAACAATATTTTCTAACCCGTAGACGCGCGCTTATCATCAATTGTATATATATATATAACAAATTTTTATTGTAATTGACACAGCCCCGCGTCGTTTTACGCCGCGGTGCAAAGTCCAGCAAGTGCCGCACGGCCGACGACGTCCCGCCGCTATACCGTAGTCTTCTTCTCATTGTCAAAATAACATCGTCAACAAACTGATCCGCACTCGCGCACCGTCGTCATCTACGCTGCTAACCTATTGACGCCCGAGGATCACGCCGGACATCGCGTCTTCGACGCCAGCGAAAGTGCCGCGATATTATGCGAAGATTATATATTCCTACCGCCACCGCTAATATTAATATATATATATATATATATATATATATATTAATATTTATACGTATATACGTATATGTTAATATTCATTTATATATTCCTACAGCCGACGCCTCTGCTGCCGTATATGCCTCGTGTATAATGTTCCCTCCGCCATGCCCGCCCACATAAACACGGCTATACCTCATGCATGATACGTTTACGTAATTAAGTCCCTTTAAATATATATATATATATTCTAATTATTATTAAAACTTATATTCTAATGCACTTTATTCTCATTAAGAGATATGTAGTGTATTCATTCCGATTACGGAGGATAATTCCCGTATCGTTATTTTTCGTCACTACCTCCACGTTACGCACCTGCTGCTTTCCTTGGATGTGGTAGCCGTTTCTTAGACTCCCTCTCCGGAATCGAACCCTTATTTCCCGTTACCCGTTACAACCATGATATTGATATTAACTACTATCATAACATGAAACTAAAAAGTTAAAAATAATTTTTAACTTTTTAGTTCGATGTGCTTTAAAAGCGTGTTTTTTAGTTTTTTTAAACTATATTTATTAATATGAAAGACAACATCAAACAATTAAACGAAAAATAAGTCTTTATTGAGAAACAATATAATTGTTAATAAGGTGATCGCACTCGCGAGAAGTGGACAATTTATCGATATGTAACACCTCGCTTCTTATAAAATTATAATACACTTTAATTTTAAATAATTACTAATACATAAATGAATATTGAAATTTAATGATAAAGTAAGGTTTAGCTTATAGTTTACCGTTTATATCTAGATAATATATTCATTCATATAGACAGAAATGTTTACATAGTGTAAAATTATTTGTTGTCATTTGTAGTCGAATGGAGAGGAACGCTGAATAGGTTTTTTAATTCTAACAGGACGGCGAGATTTGTTTCAGAGCGGTACGGTTGATTCTGTATAATCATTGTTGTCTATGTCAGTATTTTCACCTACGGGGGATAACGAGCCGCTTGTTTTGTTTAATGGCCAAATTTGGTCGTCGTGTCTTGTCCACGTGGGATCTTGATCTAATGTAACTTTGTGTGTTTTGTTACTTTTGTTTTCAGTGATAGTAGCTTTTTTTCCAGTTTTCTCCAATATTTCTATAATCTTTTACAAGTACACAATCACCCTCTTTTACGTTTATGTTTCTATCCTCGTCATATTTTTTCTGAGAAATTTAACTATTACTAACTCATTAGTGCGGGGTATTAGTAAATCAAATATTTGTCTAGTCGAATTCCCTAACATTAATGTAGCTGGCGTCTCGTGTGTTATTGTTTGCGGTGTGTTTCTATGCATCAGCAAAAATTTGTTTAACTGATTTATAGAGAACGAGCATTTTCTTAAGAATTCTTTAACGATTTTAACACCTGATTTAGCGCAACCATTTAACGTAGGATTGAATGGTGCTCCTATTAAATGTCTAATGCCTAATTTTTATAGTAGTTTTCTAATTCAATGCCACTAAAACATTTCGCACCGTCAGTTGTTATTGTACGCGGAATTCCAAAACGAGCGATTAACTCTGAAAATTTCGTAATAACAGTTTGCGCAGTCATGGAATTAACTGGAAATGCCTCTAACCATTTTGAAGTTGCGTCTACGAATATCAAAAAAAATTTATTTCTGTGCGGCCCTAAATAATCACAATGCATCCTAGTCCACAGCCTTTGAGGCCATTTCCACGGAGTAATTGTTGATTTCGGTGGATTTGGCCTAACGTTTGTACATTCATAACAATCACGAACCATATTTTCAATGTCCTTGTCAATTGTTGGCCACCAAAAATAAAATCGTGCTAATCCTTTCATACTGGTCATACTTATGTGACACGAGTGTAGTTCAGCTAGGATACTTTTTTTGAAATGTTTGCGGAATTATAACACGATAGCCCCACAATAAACACCCTTGTTCCAAAGATATTTCATTTTTGCGAGCGACATACGGTTTTAACTCGTTGTTAAGTGTAAAATCGTCACTACATTCACCTGTTTTTGTCGCATGTAGGACTCTTGACGTAATTTGATCTCTATTTATTTCAATTTTAATTTTGTCCAGTCTAATGGGAACGGTGAATTTTCATGAATAAAATTTAAATGAATGCTGTCGTGATCGTCCACGTTATTGCTATTAGGATAGTCGACTTTAATTCTCGAAAGAAAATCAGCTATATTTTTTTTCGAATTAATGTACTTAATGTCGAAGTCAAATGATGATAGAACATATGCCCATCGTTGTAAACGATTTGCTGCGTAAATTGGAATACCCTTTTTATCTCCGAATATGTGTATCAATGGTTTATGATCACTAATTAAAGTAAATTTTTTTGCATAGAGAACATCATAGAATTTTTGAATACCGAATATTATAGCTAGTCCTTCTTTTTCTATTTGTGGAAACTTACACTCGGCATCAGATAGTATTCGTGAAGCGAAAACTACTGGTTTTTCAGAATTATCAGGGTACACATGTGATAAGACTGCACCTCGTGCATACGAAGAAGAGTCAACTATTAATTTAAGTGATAATTTTTTATCAAAATGTGCTAATGTGTGCCTTGAAATAAGAATTTGTTTAATTTTTATCCATTTATTGGCAAGCGTCTTTGAGATCTATTTTCGAAAAATATTTGGAGCCGCTTATATTTGCATATAAGTGTTCAATTTTAGGCAGGGGATATTCTGTACCTTTTAGCACTGGATTGATCGTAATTTTTAAATCACCACAGATTCTAACTGTACCGTCGGGTGGGTATTTAGTATTAGAACTATTGGTGTATACAAAATATTCTTATTGATAAGCTGCATTCTAATACAATACCAGACTATTCTAGATGATGAATAAAAATTTAATGGTGTTGCGACATCTTGACAGAATAACTAAATTTTGTTGAATAAAGAAAAGTTATAAATGCACAGCATCATTATAATTCTAATAATCACGTTTTAATCGTACCGAAATTATGGTTATTATTTTAAGCAAATATATACTTGAAAATTAAATTTATAATTGTTTATTTTGATTAGTTTGTTACAGACAACGGAGTAAGCAAATGCGGTTCCTTAAAGTTGTTAAGAAATGACAATATACAATATTCTGAAGAATTACTAGTCCAAATGATATTTTGTGGCCATGGTGAAATTTTAGCATCTGCAGTAGACTTAGCAAACAATATTCGTATAAATATACAGATTTCAGAAACTGAATGTTAAAATATAATATCTGTACTCAGTAAAAATTTACTTATGTTGTTAAGTTATATTAGATCTGTATTTAATATTATAATATTACTTTTAATTCTGTAAATATAATAACTTTAAAATGTATTAAATTATTTTTCTTTAAAGAGTCCACGAAATAAAGTAGTACTTACAAAGTTCTACTACAGTTAGAATCTAAAAGTATGTGGGAGAGATTCACGTAATACGATCATTGTTTGTATTCAGGATTTGACATAGGGGAAATGAGGCAAAGTTGAAACCAATATAGATTGATATCTGACAATGATTAACATCACTATCATAAAACAATTAGGTGTAAATGTGCCTAAAATAGGATTAGTAAAATTTTTGTTTAGTAAGAGAGTAATTTTTAACTGGAGTAAAGTCTGAGTATTAATGTTCAAACTACGTATTGAATAACTATTAAATATGTCAATATATTGTATTATAAATACTATTCGTGGCAAATTAATGTAGGGGATATTTTATTATACATTATTGTAAGAACATTTATTACTATGTTCTTACCACTTATATTACACACGTTTTATTTATATTTATTTAATTCGTAATATATATTAATTAGCATAGAGGAAGATGCTGATGTGACAATTCTACTCGTCTGTAGCCCGGAGCTACCTGACGTCGAACTAACAAAGGGCAATTATGTTTGAGTGGCCGTTATAGACATAGTTTTCAATACTATTACTTTCATCTTATTTATATTATTTATAACTTGTTTTATTTAACGATCCGTCTATCGCCAATCGCTATCATAGCCAACCAACTCCGTCTCACTTGGATATACCTACTAACCAACTGTGCTAGGATTCAGGTCAGACGTATTGTACATTGCATATAACTTATACAGGGTGATTTTTTTATCATAACCCACTCAATTACTTGCAGAATAATAATAATTTAAACATTTTTTTTTTTATTATCTTTAGTTACACAGTATTCTTGAATTTTTAACTATGTAATACTTTTTAAGTTCATCCCTTATGCCTTGGAGGGGGGTCAACTTTATTTTTTTAAATGGTAACACATATTTTTAATTTAATAAAATGTTTGAGTTTTTAATTTAATAGTAAATGGCATTTGAATTTTTAATATAACTTAATTCGTTTATTAGATATAATCATTTAAAGTTTCAAATTTTTGAATTAATATACAGGTATAATACACAAGGGATTACAAATACAGGTAGCTAATTGGTTTTTTATAACATCGATATTAGCAGGTACACAGCATTGTTATTATCAATTGTAGTAAGGCACATTGTTATGAGTTTATAAATACACTAACTGACAATACAGAAAGTATATCTATTGATAATCATAATTGATAATAAACAATCCGTGACTGAGACAGCAATGTCATAAAAATCCAATTAGCTACCTGTATTTACAATCCCATGTGTATTATACATGTATATTAACTCAAAATTTTGAAACTTTAAATGTTTATATCTAATAAGCTAATAAAGTTATATTAAAAATTCAAATGCCATTTACTATTAAATTAAAAACTCAAACATTTTATTAAATTAAAAATATGTGTTACCATTTAAAAAAACAAAGTTGACCCCCCTCCAAGGCATAAGGGATGAACTTAAAAAGTATTACATAGTTAATAATTGAAGAATAATGTATAACTAAAGATAATAATAAAAAAAATTGTTTAAATTATTATTATTCTGTAAGTAATTGAGTGGGTTATGATAAAATCACCCTGTATTTACTGAACATCTAAAATATAACTTTACTTTGTCGTTGACATAAAATAATAGTCTAATTTTATTTAATAATCTATCCCCTGTAATTAAGGTACACGATTGCCTGTGTCTCCTTCAGGTAATTAAAACTCATTTAAGGAGATAGGAACGATATTTGGGCAGACGTCGGGTAGCTTCCGATTCTTGGTTTTGACCAAGATCCTCAACTATTAAACAGGCTCCTTACATTATAATTAATAGAGTATACGTATTTCTAAATTAAAGCATGAGATTTTAACTCATGATGAAATAAGTTTTTTTCATGTAGTATTAGCTAGAAAATAACTATAAATAATTTTAAAGATGAACTAGAAAGGGTTCTCTGACATATCTTATAATTTTTAATCCAATTAACATTAAATGTCAATTATTAATTAAAATTATTGTCATTACATAAAATATGAAGACTAATGGTAATATAATGATTTTTTATCACCAAAAAACCATTTTGATTTTTTTGTTAATGATCAATTTAAAATTCAGTGATTTTCAACTTAATTTTTAGAGAAGATTTCTATGATATTTTTCTCCTACATGTGTATAATTACTTCTAAATTTTTTGAAGAATCCACTACTGTTATAAAAATAATGGTAAATGATTTTACCTAATAGAATAAATTGATTATTGTCAAGTTTATGCTAAAAGGATAATACCGGTCAAAATCGAGACGTTTGGTTATTATTACATATAATACATATGAGCATAATGCATTATTATTTTTAATTTATCTTATAAAATAAATTTTAATTTAATATACTTGTAACCTTGATATAATGTAATCAAGGTATTATTGCTTCCTGTTAAAGGATTTTCATAATACCTAAACATTAACTTTTAATTCAAACATTATGACTTAAATCAAAAACCATCAAGGTTATTGATATTTTCCCAGTTCTCCATATTAAATTAATTTAATTTGAATTTTCTATACATTTACGATGGAGTTTGAATATGACCGTATTACCTATGTCATAGTATTGTTGGTAAAATTCTATTTTCATTAAATTAATATTTCATAATAAATACTGATTTAAAGAATTTAAAACATTGACATAATGTAGCCTATAAGTTAATACTCTATTTTCAAGTTATTTTAAAATATTAAAATGCAATTAATTTGAATTACATCAAATAGGAAGGTTAAATTGAGTTGGGTATTGACCTAACTATCAAACACAAAGTATCTAAACGTTGTTTTTAAAATTCATTTTCTAGTTTGTATGTTGATTAATGATACTTGTTTTTATTAAAAAAAAAGTGGTTCTACAGTAGGACACTATATGGAATGAACTTGACATAGTAAGGATAAGTATTGATGATATTTGGCAGTGATTAAAATCACTAACATAAAAAATGCTTCAATGCAAATCTGTAGATAGTTTTTAATTTTAAGAAATTTGTAAATAATTACAAAAGTTAAATTAACTCTTATTTTCTTAATTATATCCTGATTAGTGGTTCTTTGATTTAAAAGTATAATATATGAATAAATAATTTATGAAGTAATCATATTTAGTATGAAATATATATTCAATAATTTAATATTGTAATTTACATGGAGAATTATAAAAATAATTAAGTAATTTTATATTTCTATATTGTTAACGCTTATAAAAAACGTGTGGCACCGGGGACTGCCTCGGTAAAAAAATTTGTTTGTTACTTATAAATAAACACACTAGACTACAAGGAACTTTCATCAGATGCAAAAATATACTCTTCTTTTACATTTTTTCGCGCTGTTTTAAAATGCGGATGGTTGAAGTAGAAAAAAGCGTCTGGTGTGTTATGCGATAAAAGAATTCCAATGAGGCTGAAGGATAAATTTTATAAGACTATAGTGAGACCATCTATGATGTATAATTCATAGTGTTGGGTGGTTGACAAGGGAGTAGAACAGAGAATGTGTGTAGCAGAGATGAGAATGCTTAGATGGATGAGTGGAATGATAAGAGAAGATAGGATAAGGAACGAGCATATAAGAGGGAGTATAGGTGTAGCGTCTTAGATGGTTAGGTCATGTTATAAGGAGAGAAGAATCGGAATCTGTATAAACAGTTATAAAAATGAATTTTAAAGGAAGAAGAGGTAGAGGAAGACAAAAAAGGAGATAGATGGATGTTATTGAATGTGATATGAGGCAGCTGATGTGAACGTAAATTATGTAGGAAATTGTGTCAAGTGGACGATTAGGATATCCCAAGTAGTTGGGATTAAAGTTAGGAAAAAGAAAAAGAAGATTGAACTTAAAAAGTTGAAATTCGATTCTTAGCTTTCACATACATCACCGACTAATAAGAAATGATTTCAAGGACGGTTATAAGTGTATAAGTTTGTACATTCATTATCAGAATAGTACAGTATTAATAATCTTATTTATCTCGTATATGATGTATAAGTCTATGATTTTATGATAAAAATTGAGCTTTCATTTATGACAACTATGCTGTCCAAACATCAAATCACAGTAACCATTATTTTGATAAAAATTGAATTTTTTACATATTCCCATGAATAATAATCTGCCGATTTTTTTTGTAGTTGTTTTATAATATTAATATAATTATAAATAGAATATTAATAATTATTGTATATACCAGGGGTGTATGGGTGATTGCCCTCTTTGAACTAGCGCTATCAATATTTTTTTTTAGTAACTTCTAAGAATTATAGACCATATGTCTTTTTTTTTTATCATCACTTTGATTCATACGAAACCTAATAATCAACACAAAAATATTTGTCATATTTATTAGAAGGATTTTGTTATTATTTAGGCCATATGCGAAACTCTAATTGCAGATTTGAAATCGGCGCAAAAAATGAGTTTAGGAAAGTATATTTTGGTCTCTGATGAAAATTCCTTGTAGACCCGTAAATTTATTTATAAATAACGAACAATTTTTTTTTTTTAAGTAATGCATCAAGACCTTCAACTTTTATATACGTTTGCCGTAAAAGTTATAACTACTTTATAATTTCTCTGTAAAAATTACAATACTAAATTGTTAAATATCAATTTTATACTATATTTAATTGCTATAATAAATAGTTATTCATATATTACATTTATAAATCATAAAACTTGTAATCAAGATATAAATAAGGAAAGAGGAGATCATGTTGCTTTTGGAAAATCCACCAAATGTTTAAAATTAAACATTATCTACAGATTTGTATCGAAGCGTGATACGATCACATTTGCATGTGCCCATATCTCAGTCACCCAAAACATCATTGTACTGTTTAATATATATATATATATATATATATATATATATAATTAACACACTGACACACAACAATACTAACAGGAGGGCGGACTACACACATAAACACTTTTGCAATTCACGGCCAATGTGCCATAATAATATATCCCTATCGACAGTTGACCTTTTACCATCATCGCGACCATTACTCTTGTCTTATAATTAACTTAACTTTTCTACCACTTATATAGTGTATGTGTGTGTGTCGCCGTCAGCTCCATGTTGGATTTATCATCTTCAACAGGTTGTATTTTTTATTTAATATTTCAATCACTTAATAAATATTTATATCGTTGTTAACCAAGAGTGTTATATATATATTGTAGTGCGACCCTTGGTAGTTCCTCTAAGAGAATATAAATTAAATAGGAAACCTCAGTACCTAAGGTAGATATAGCCTAGCCACCTTTAAATTGACTTGTTATGACTGAAATTTGACATTAGTGTAAAAAAGATTTGAGTTTAGTGTATCTCCTACAAAATGAAGTGTTTTTTATTTTTTCATAAAAAATGCTTTATGGTTCTATATAAAAATTGAAATTTCACTTTAATTTTTATGAAGTTCTTATAAGTACGTTTTTCTCTGTCTCAGTTAAAAATTTAAAAATCTTACAGACTTAAGTAATCTTAATGAGTAAATTATAGGTAGATTTTGAAATTGTTCCCTCAGATAAAGTATCATCGGAAATATTTCATAAAAATATATATCATATTACATTAATTAATTACTCTAACTATTACAGTAGATACATTATTTGAGTTGAATTAACTACAATTCTTTTGACAATTTTACAAGGTGATAATTTTTTTTTTTTAAATTTGGTATTTTGAAAAAAATTTGTTTTATTTCTAAATTAAATTGGCCTTACAAATATGGAAAAATGTATAATGAACAAAAAAAAGCTAAAAAAATGTTTATTGTATATGGAAACAAATGTTTTTCAATTTGTTTATTATATAACTTCTTAATAATTTAACTATTAAGCTATAACAATATTAAATATAACAAGACAAATTAATCAGCTTAATTAGTAATTTTATTAAAACTATACAACCATACTTAAAATATTTAAAAAATATTCACAACAATATATTTATATTAACAACATACATTTTAAGATAATTGTTTTATTATTTTACGAAAAAAAGTTTTCTCTCTGTTGGAATATTGGAAGAAATTCTTCAGGTGTTAAGTCTACTTGATAAAATTCAGAAAATATGTTTTCAGTCGAATCTATTTGAGCCATAGCATTTACTGAAATAAAAACATAATAATTAATTTTAAGATTTCTCTAATAAGGTATTATTCCAAAAAACAAGATAAAAAAAAATAAAAAATTATAATACACGAAATAGGTTTCTATTTTATGACATAATATACTATGACAGATTTTAAAGAGCGATCGGGTGCCAGGACTCAGATTGTTGGGAAGCTATTTATTTCTATTGTTTTAGTAATTTTGTAGAACTTCGGCATCACCTTTACAAAAATACTTAATTATTTTTCACGATTATATAAATATTGTTAATTTAAAAATTTAATATTATAGATGTAGGATTTTTAATATGAAAACATTTTATGTGTTTTAATAATTATAACAAGGTGTATATTACCAGTGTCGTTTTTCCGGTAAAATTCGTGGGGAATTTTCGATTGTTTATTCAACTTTGGCGGTCGAAATGATCATATAGTGATTTATGTGTTAAAATAACTATATATGATATAATTTTATTGTGTAATTTAGATTTATTAAATATAATTCTTAAAAATTTTTAATGCACATATGTTTTATGTTATCTCATCTTCCAAGTGTCGCCTTCGATATTCATAGTTATTTATATTTTATTTTTTGAGTTTTCCTTATAATAACTTAAGTGATTACAATTAAAAACAAACTATATTTAACACACCTTCATGCTGCGTTATCAATTTCTAGTATTTGTTGGACTCGCACCTACAACAAAATAGTTCTACTCAAAGCATGGAAAACTAATATATTTAACAAAACATTGGATATCAAACATGCAAAATATAAAATCTATAAATAAATAAAATTAAAATTATACTCACAGGCTACTACCTTGCTTTTTTCCATTACTTGTTGAGCTAATAATTGATTTAACTGGAGTATATGATCCCTTTGTTTCTTTTCTTCTATAAGTTTATTTTTTCCAGTAATATTTACTTCATTAGTTTCTTTATCTTATATTTAAAAACCATAATTTTATAACTAAATGTCATGAATAAATTTTATTACATGATATTACCTATTGTAAGAACAGATGATGATTCGGATAACATTTTTCTAATAGCTTCTGCTTTGAACATTCTTTTTTTATGTTCGTTTGGAGACACAGGTGCTGATTCTGGAATGTATCTTTCAGGTATGCAAATTTTTCCAGGTGTTCCCAATATACTATCTATAGTTTCGGCATTAAATCGAGTAGTCGTACTCATAGTTGAACGTACTACATCTGGAGCACCTGGACGCAACACTCTAACCATATCAACATCATCTCGAGATCTCCAAACATCCCTCTAAATAAAACAAATGCAATGCTAAATAGCTAAATAAAATTTTTTCTATGAAACTTATATGCAGTGTGGTCTACATTTTTATTGTGTTATCAATATTTAAAGTAACAATAAAAACAAAATGGTGCATTGGAATACAAAAAAAATCCAAAATATAACAGAAGAATTCAAAAGAAATTTAGATGAACTGGATACAGAAGAAAAAAGGTAGAATAATATGAAGATGGATACCACTGATTTCTTTTAACGATACGTCAAAAGATCACAAATCGTATCTAGTTACCCTCAAAAATTAAAATAATTTTCCTCGTTCCTCGTAATTGGGGGAAATCTCCAAAAAAAGACAAATTTAAAAATCGCTAATTATTGACATTTTTTTACTTAAAACCGCCATAACTTTTTTAAAAATAAAATGTCTTTGACTAGATATGATTTGTGATATTTTGACGTATCTTTGAAAGAAATCAGTTGGGTGATAGCTGAGAAAAAGATGTCCGGCGTGATCCTCGGGCGTCAAAAAGTTAGCAGCGTAGATAACGACGGTGTGCGAGTGCGGATCAGTTTGTTGACGATGTTATTTTGACAATGAGAAGAAGACTACGGTATAGCGGCGGGACGTCGTCGGCCGTGCGGCACTTGCTGGACTTTGCACCGCGGCGTAAAACGACGCGGGGCTGTGTCAATTACAATAAAAATTTGTTATATATATATATACAATTGATGATAAGCGCGCGTCTACGGGTTAGAAAATATTGTTGTCTACGAGTGGTGAGCGGGGTGAGGCGAATGCGTTACAACAGTATAGTCTCAAGGTCATACACGACGGGATACGCGACATAATAACACGTGCCGCGTGGAGTTACAAACTTACAAACGACAAACAACAAACAACATACACGTGAAACTAATATAAGCGTGTTAAAAACACAACTTCATAAAATATAAAGCCACTAATCAGAATATAATTAAGGAAATAGGAGTTGATGTTGGTTTTGTAATTATCCACCAATTTCTTAAAGTTAAACACTATCTACAGATTTGCATTGAAGCATTTTTTATGATAGTAATTTTAATAACTGTCAGATATAATCTATATTAGTCTCAAATATGCCACATTCCCGCTGTAATGAGTTTTTTTTATTATCAAAAATTTTTACTTATAATGACAATATCCTATTTCTCCTTTATTTTTATCTACAATTCAATATTTTCTCTATATTTATTTTTATTTTAATTTGACGTCTTTTCAACTTTGTAATTTAAATATGTATTAGAGAGGACGTAAATATATACAATATAAAATTGATACCTGCGCCCTGAGGTACAATGAGTTCCCGATCAAATTATATGATTTATACTAAAGTATTTTTTTTAGAGAAACTTTAAAGTGTATTATAATTTTATAAGAAACGAGGTGTTACGTATCGATAAATTGTCCACTACTCGTGAGTGCGATCACCGGCATACAAATTATTAACAATTATATTGTTTCTCAATAAAGACTTATTTTTTGTTTATTTGTTTGATTAAAATAAAATTTGAATAAAATCATTGTTAAAATATTTTAAATTTTTTCAATGTCTTTCATAATGCATAATGATATTGTAAAAGTTTATAAATGTTATGACTTATCAGTGGCTATTAATAAAAATTAAGTAAAAGTCTTACATTATTAGGATCATTAATAGCTATCGGCTGAAAGCTAGTAACTGTGTGATGTCTACGTTTTTCTCTAGGTATTAATCTTTTAGTTAAAGAATCATTTTGCTTAAAATCATCATTTTGATCTTTTTTAGACAGTTCCTCGACAATTTGTCTAGCTGCTGCACTTTGGTATATAGGTGATAATGGACTATCTTTTTCAAGTAAAAGTGAATTTTCATGGGTTGAGTTGAAAAAGTTATCATGAATAACATAATTTGTCAATGAACCAAACAACTGTTCATGAGCTGATAATTTTTTCATACAACTGTTCTCAATCTAAAATGACACGTGATATTTTAATTGAATTATACAGTAATTATAATTTTTTTTTACTTGTATATCAGATTCTTCTATAACAGGTACACATTTTACACTGGCACTTGTTAATGGATGTCCATTACTACCACACCATTTGTCTCTTTGACGTCTTTCAGATTCACGTTTAACAATCCTCACAGTCTTAATTTCTTGAGGTTTTTCCTTAGAAGTGTTATCTAAAAAAAATTACATAGTTAAACTTAAAAATTAAGAATTTCTTAAACTTCTACTTTTTTTGTCCTCTTGGTCGAAATTGTCTAAGTCAGATTCTACCCATGAACTATTCACTAAATTTTTGTTTCTTTTTATTAAATTATCATCGTTGTTCATTTGCATTGTAAGTGTATTAGATTTTTCTGTCAACTGTCGAACTTGAGCACTTAAATCCTCTCTTTGTCTTTGTAAATCACCAACTAGTAATTGTACTTTTCTTAGTTCAGCTTCTAATGAAGCTACAGTTGGACCTCCAACACCTGTATCTGTAACTCTTCTAGATGACTGTAATTTTTGGCGTAGTATTAATAATTCAGATTCTAACCTCGCATTCGCTACAACAGTTTCTTCCAATTTCTACAAACATAAATTTACATAAATATATATATTAGTTTTAATTATTAATTGCAAGGTAAAATTTTACTTTAGAATTATTAGCTAGTACAGTTCTCACTGCGCAAAGTTCTCTTTCTAAAATATTTTGCTGTTTTCTGTATTGTTCTTGTTCAGCAGGACTATGTATGCCATTCATTTTATGTTTTAAACCACCTAGCGCTTTTTCTAACAGTTCTTTATCATGTCTTAAATATGTTAAATTTCCTGACTCTTCCTGCATTAATTGATCAAGATCATAAAGCATGTCAACTTTTTCTTGAAGATCATTTACATTTGGTAGTATTTTTTGCCATTCTTTACTTTCTTCATCTAGTAATCGCTTTTCTTGTATTTTATCATTTAACTCAAGCCGCTCTTTTAATATTGTAGAGGTAGCTAAACCATCGTCATTTTTAAAAGTTGAACTTGCTTGGTACAATGAGCCCAACTTCACCATATTATCAACAAGGTTTACTAAAGGTTTGCCTTTTTCATACTGTCAAAATAGTTATATTATAAATTATAATTTACTATATATATATATACAATGTATATTATACATATTTAATTTAGAATATTTTAATTACCTGTTTTTCAAGTTCAAGCAAATGATTTTTTAGATCAGCTAGTTTTTGAAAATTTTCCATTTTGGTGTCAATTTCTATTAATCTAGTCTAAAATTAAATAAATATAATAATTAATATAATAATAATAATTTATTAGAATAAAATAAACAACTATCTTAAATAAATATAAGGATATATTATACTTTTTATAATAGCGTATTTAATTCTTCTCTCCTTCTTTTTCTTCTTCCTCGCCTTAATCCCAATTACTTGGGGTCGGCCACCCTTATTCTAATCTTCCACTTGACACGATTTCCTACATCATTTACGCTTACATCAGCTGTCCTCATATCGCATTCAATAACATGCATCTATCTCCTTTTTGGTCTTCCTCTACCTCTTCTTCCTTCAACATTAATTTCTATAACTGTTTATACAGCTTCCGGTTCTTCTCTCCTCATAACATGACCAAAACATTTAAGTCTATTTTCTCTCATCTTATCCACGATTGACGCTACACCTATACTTCCTCTTATATGGTCGTTCCTTAAGAGAAGATAGGAATCTTCTCTTATCACTCCACTCATCCATCTAAGCATTCTCATCTCTGCTACACTCATTCTTTGCTCAACTCCCTTGTCAACCACCCAACACTATGAATTATACATCATATCTGGCAGGGCCGCATTTAGGAATTTTGCCGCCCGGTGCACTTAATTTTGCCGCCCCCCAAAAAGTGTTGGGTTGGGTTTTTTAGTTGAGCAAAAAAAAAAAAAGTCTTCAAAGCAATTTCCCTTGTTTACATTAGACATCAATTTTAAATTTTAAATTAAATAAAAATAATTAATTTTTAAAAATTGTATACCTATTAAGATTTTTGCTGCCCTTCAAAATTTGCCGCCCGGGGCAAATGCCCCCAATGCCCCCCCCTAAATGCGGGCCTTATAGCTGGTATAACTATAGTCTTATAGAATTTATCCTTCAGCCTCATTGGAATTCTTTTATCGCATAAAACGCCAGATGCTTCTCTCCACTTCAACCACCCGCACTTAATTCTGTGTCTTACATCCTCGTCAATACCAACACTCTTTTGTACAACTGACCCTAAATACTTAAAACTCTCCACCTCTCCAATCACGTCCTCGCCTATTGTCACTGATCTCATTTCATCTACCTCGTGTTCTCCTTTGTCAAACTCGTACTCTATATACTCTGTCTTACTTCTACTTATTCTTAAACTCTTTTCTTCAAGAGCTGATCTCTACACCTCTATCCTTTGATTAATTTCCTCACTAATTTCTCCTATTAACACTATATCGTCAGCAAACAACATGCACTACGGCACCTCTCCTTGTAATTCTCTAGTAATTTCATTCATCACTATAGATAATAAGTAAGGACTTAAAGCAGAACCCGATGCACTCCTACTTTTACCCTAAGACTTCCTGTGAAAATCTAATATCTTAAATTATATTAATGTATAATTAATTTTTTGTAAAATTGTATATAATATTAAAGTAGTTTCTAATTATTAAAAAGACAAACCTGAGATTTAATATCGTTATGACATATTTCCATGGCTTTACAAAGTGAAACTCTTTGTCTCCTCAATTGTATTAATAGCAAGACTAACTCTTCATGAGTTTGATTAAGTAATTCACCAGCAGATACTGTCAAATTCCACTGATTATTCTAATAAATAAAGTGTTTCATAAAAAAATTAATACTGACAAATTTTAATAAGTTATAATTACAAAGAAAATTAAAATCCAATATTTTTATTTGAAATAGAGCAAAACAAAAAAAAATGCACAAATAAATTGTTAGTTAATTTTTTCATAAAATATTTAATAAAATTGATTTTTTTAAATTTACATTAAAATGTAAAAATTATATCGAACAAATAATTACCATCGTATTATTATTGTTTGGGAAAATATTATTACTTCCCATTGTTTTATTAATAATTTCATTAATTTCTTGGTATTCTCGATGTACTGGGCTTTGTCCAATCACTGATCCGCAACCGGACGCTATAGATTACAATTTGAAAAAGCAAAATAAATACAAAGAATAGAATTAATTTTTTTTTTAATTCAACTCGTATATCAAATTATTATTTTTTATTAAAAAGCTAATTATTTTATTCCACATGTGATTATTAAAATATAAAAAAACTTATCTGTGAGATAAGTTTTCTTATTTATACAATAAGAAAGTTTATTAAATTCTGGTTTTTATGAATAACCTGGCGAACTTGCTGGTATTTCGTCCAAATGGCGACTTAGTGATGGCTGCTTGATGCTTGATTCGGCAGGCGTTAATGTCACTTGTTTCTCTGAAGTACGATTGAACGCGCGCGTTGCACTGAGCATCACGGCAGGGACAGTAGACATGAGATCCCATTGTCTTAATTTCTCCCTGTCCAGTTGTTCCATTGATGGTGGTCGAGTCATCGGGTATAGACCCTCCTCTAAAAAAGACTGCGAACCACTTTTACATCTGCCTTTTTTTATTGTCCTATAATCATCTTTATATTCTTTATGCCTATCAAATACAGCTTCATTTACATACATGGCATCATTTTTTTTATTACTTAATACATCAGCACTCTGCCTGCCAGATTTTCTACCTGGTTCAATATCTAAATTATCCAAAGATCTCGATCTCAATGGTAAGTTTATAATAGTTAAGTTAGTTGTTTTAGGAGATTTCATTTCAGCTGTACGCAATAATCTCGATATTGCTTCTTTAGGTGACGTACATTTTCTTGGTTCTAAATTACAATAAACATTATCATCAATAATTTCTTCAATAGAATGACTCCTGCAAGTTTGGCTTAAACCTTCAGCTCTATGTGACTCTGAAATGAATAAACTTAAATTTTCATTCGCTATATCTGAATAATAATAAGGTGCGCCAATTAAAGGTTCAACATTATCTAAACGTTTAGATTCTAAACTTTTACAATAATTTACATAAAATCTATCACTATCATCTAATGCTTTTTTCTCTAAATAATCATCTAAATTTAAATCAATTTCATAAAAACCGTTTCTACTTCCTATAGAGTCTAAATCAATATTGGGCATAGTTTGTTTTTCTTTTTTACTTGAGTCTGAGTCAGACTCTGATACAGATTGTATAAGAGATTCCATTTTGTCTCTAATAGTTTTGAGTTCATTAATTTTTTCAAAATTAATTGGAGGCGGGGAAACTAAATCACTATCCGATGAATCGTGTACATCATCATTCGTAGCAGCTCCTAAATAATAAGAAGCTGGTCTAAAAGTATCTGATAAACTAAATCTAGGATGACAAGGTGTGTCAAGTGAATCTAAATCTTTTGATGCTTCATCGTCAGCGTCAGAACTATCCGATTTCAAGGCATTTTTATTTAAACTTGTTGAAGAATCTAAAATATCTGGTAACACTTTTGTTTTAACCTCTGTATACACTGGTTCATAATTGGAGTTTGTTTTGTATGTTATGTATTCATAATGCGATTTTTTATCAAGTTTTGAAGAAGGAGCTAATATTGGTTTTGTACTTTGAGACATTTCAACATAGTTTTCTTGATCTTCAGTATTTATAATTAATAAATTTGAATTTGAAATATCATCTTCTAAAACTGATTTTTTTGATGGTGTCATAGGTAAGTAATATTGTTCATCGTTGGAATCATATTTTTGTTTCTGAATATCTGGGTCATCATCATCAGTAAATGTAATTCCATTGTGATTTATATTTGGTAAAATTATTTCAGTGTCACTTGAAGTTTCGTATAAAAGTGTTTCTGTGTCACTAAACACACATCTCTCTTTTTTTTTTTCGAAATTAGTTAACAAATTTCTAACAGATTGTGGATTTTGAGCAAATGAATATTGAACATCTTCTTTTTTCAGTGACGATATTTGAGCTTCATTGGTACGATAAGACAGAAATTGAAGTGGCTCTTTCATTTCTTTGGATTCAAAGTTTTTAATAAGTTTTTGTATACTATTCTGTTTATCAAAATCTAATTTTAATAACTGGTCAATATCGGGATCTTTGGAAGAAAGAACGCTACCCATTTGTAACGTACCATAACCACTATCAGATTGACGACTATCTAGAATAAGAATATCATTTTTTAAAAAAGAATTTACTGAGCTAGCAGTCACGTCAGATAATTGTTGTTTAACATTTGATTTGGTGTAAAATTGTTTAGTATTATAGTATTTTGAATCTGGTGTTATTTCATTTGTGTTTTTTGTGCTTGATATATTATTTTCAATTTGATTTGTCCTCGTTTTTGATTCTAGGATAAATAATTGTTCAAAATTGTTAAATAATACATTTTAAAATATCTTTCCCCATGCATTAACAGCAGTATAAAAATTCAATAGAATAAATAGTTTTTATTAATAAAAAAATAAAACCTTTGGTTAGTTAATAGTATAGCAAGAAGTAAACTATAACCATTATAAATAATTATTAAAATAAAGCTCCATAGATAGATCACAATAAAATTAGCATAATACACAACATTTAAGAGAATGAAATATTATATATTCACAGTTTAAAACCAAAACATTTTTTTAGCTTCGATGCGAAGCTGAGAAGGTATTAATTTTACCATGATGTGTTTTTTTTTTTGCGCCTATCACTACTTTTTCTCAGCTCTCACTGAACCGATTTTTCTCAACGATATGTCAAAAGATCAAATATCGACCTAGATGAAGACATTACCCTCAAAAACTAAAAAGTTTTCCGTCGTTCCCAGTAAATGATAGAAATTCCTCAAAAAATTAAAATTTTTAAAATCGGTAAATTTTTGACATTTTTTTCATTTTTTTTTTTTTCTAAAAATTTCCATAACTTATTGAAATGTGGAAAAATCAAAATAATACCTTTTTACGTTTAAACTTCAGATATTTCCCTTTCATTTTATATAATTTTTTTGAAAATTTGACCTTTTACCTAAACAGGGAAGATTCAAAATAGAAACTTTTGCATAAAAAACCCAGCACAGGGGGGTCTAGGCACAGTGGTATCGTGGTATTGTTGGATCAAGTATAATGATATCTGACAGTGATTAAAATCATTATAAAAAAAAAAACGCTTCGATGCAAAATCTTACTCTAAAACTGTCCGCAGAGGGAATTCGAAAAAATAACTTTTACACACAAATTAAGATTTTTCAATTTTTGAAAATGTTCAGGAAATATTGACACTTTTATATAATCTTAAATTAAAGCTTATATTATTATTAAGAATAAAGTTCATAAGACATAAGAAGTTATAATTATTTAAATTATTTTGCTTTTTTAAAGTTTTAAACCCAACCCAACCAAACCAATTGGTAGCTTAAAATGCCAATTTTATTAATCGGCAAAAGCGACCAACAGTTGCCGAATCGGTAACACTTTTGTCTTTCACGGTTATGGTTCCAGGCTCGAATCCGTCTGTGGCAATTAATATTTTGCATTAAAAATTTGCACTTTGCAGAAAAATTTTCTAATCACTTAATTTTTATCTCATTTAGATTCAATAACTTCAATAAATATCAAGGATCCCATCACGTATAAATATATCAAGTATAATGATATCTGATAGTGATTAAAATCATTATAAAAAAAACTCTTCCATGCAAATCTTTAGATAGTGTTTAATATTTAACAATTTGTGGATTAATCCAAAAGCTACATGAGCTGCTATTTCCTTATTAATATCCTGATTAAGACAAAGAATATCTTATAAAAAAAAGAATATTAAAAAATATTATTTCTCATAAAAAAATTTTTGATCCATACAGTTATAGAATTATAAATTTAAAAATTTTAAAAATAAAATCGAGAATTTTCACACAAAAATAGCATTCGATAGCCATTTTCACCGTGAAGACAAAATAAAATCCAAATTTTTTTTTTTTAATATTAAAGTATATTACATAAGCTTTAATTTAAGATATATATAAAAGTGTCAGTATTTCCGGAACACTTTTAAAAGTTAATTTTTGTAAAAAAGTTGCTATTTTGAATCCTCCTGTGGCCTTGTAAAGGGTTAAATTTATAAAAAAAGTATATCAAATGATAGGTAGACATCAAGCATCTATAAAAAAAAATTATATTTATATGTTCATTTTTGAAAAAGTTACGGCAGTTTTTAGTAAAAAAATTGAAAAAATGTCGAAAATTAGTAATTTTTAAATTTGTAATTTTTTTGGAGGTTTCCCCCATTTACGGGGAACGAGGGAATTTTTTTCAATTTTTAAGGGTAATGTCTTCGACTAGATACGATTTGTGATCTTTTGACGTATCGTTGAAAGAAATCCGTTCGGTGAGAGCTGAGAAAAAGTGGTAACAGACACAAAAAAAAATAAAAAAATAAATAAACACATCATGGTAAAATTAAGACCTTCTCAACTTCGCAACACGAAAATGACATAAGATATAGTACATAACATAAGCTTTAATTTGATATATGATTAAAGTTGAAAAAGCTAATTTTTGTAAAAAAAAGTTGCTGTTTTAAATCCCTTCTGTGAACAGGTTAAGTGTTAGATTTTCAAAAAAGTAATATCAAATAAAAGGAAAATATCTAATGTTTCAATGAAAAAAAAATTTAAGTTTTGTTTATTTTTAAAAAAGTTATAGTAGTTTTAAGAAAAAACGTCAAAAATTACTGATTTATAAAATCGTAATATTTTTGGAGATTTCCGTCATTTACAGGGAACGAGGGAATTTTTTTTCAATTTTTAAGGATAATGCCTTCAACTAGATACGATTTTTGATCGTATCTTTCAACGTAACGTTGAAAGAAATCGGTTCAGTGAGAGCTGAGAAAAAGTGGTAACAGGCACAAAAAAAAAACACATAGTAAAACTATAATCTTTTAGCTCGGCTTGAAGCTAAAAAATGATATTTAGTTTCACCTGAATTTAAGAATGGATTTTTACAATTATAATTAAATTTTATAATACATTCAATTGAGTAGATCTTTTTAACAATTTTTTTTATTGGTTTTTTTAGTTAAATTATTAAAATTAATTCAGTTCTTTGTATATTTCAATTGTAGAATCTTTTTAAACACCAAAAGTTAATTAGAAATGTTTTCTAGGATTCCTATTTAAGTGATATATTACGATAAAATCGAGCTTTTCTGATAATTCTACTATAAATAGTATTTATGAAATTTCTTGACTGCATATTAATAATCTTAACAATACCATTTTTTCAATTTAATGATGTCAATTTTCAAACTTACAAGTTGAGCTAAAAGTTATAGTAATAAATTTATATATATTTTTTAATTATAACCTTTCACTTCAAAGGATAAAATAAGTTAGTTAAAAATGATTACTTTTAACATATTAAA
Source organism: Daktulosphaira vitifoliae (assembly GCF_025091365.1). Lineage (NCBI taxonomy): Eukaryota > Metazoa > Arthropoda > Insecta > Hemiptera > Phylloxeridae > Daktulosphaira > Daktulosphaira vitifoliae. The sequence goes on along the minus strand of NW_026099576.1, from coordinate 894,932 downwards.
AATTAAAATCAATAATAATTTGAAAACAATTAATTATACAAATTATATAGTATATAATTGAAAATTATAAATTGTATTTTTTAATTTAATAATTACTAATCAGGATATAATTAAGGATTAAGGAGTTGATGTTGCTTTTGTATTTATCCACATTTTTCATTAGAATTAAAGACTATCTACAGCTTTGCATTGAAGCGTTTCTTATGATAGTGATTTTAATAACTATTAGATATTATCAATATTTGTACCAACTATATATATTATGCCACGTCCCCACAATGTTATCGACAATAAAATACTTTTCGTTTGTATAACAATAAATTTGTTGATTTTAAAAAGTTGTTTCAGACTATAATAATTATACTAAATAAATATAGTAAATTTACCAAATAAAAATTAATTTTTAGATTAATTTTTTATATTTTGTAAAGATATCAACTTAATTATTTTTATAGGCAACATATATAATTTACTAGTTTCTATAAGAGAAATTAATTTAAATAAAAATAAAATGAATACCCATAACAATTTTGATCATATATATCATTATCAACTGAATAAAAAAAAATTTATTTAAAAAGAGCTTATTATGAAGCTTTGTAGTATGTATTCTTCAAAAAAAATCTCTAAACGACAAGATACAGGATTTTATCCAAAGAGTCGGCGACATGTAAAAATTATAAATGCAGCATATATATAGCAATTTGAAATAATTTAAATGTTCAAGCTACTATAATTATTCTTACCTTCATCTTCAGAAGAATTAAAATCATTTTCAATTGTTAATTCGTTAATAAGATAATCAGGAGCTTTGTTATAATTAACGTTAGCTAACTTTTTTCCAAAATTATTCCCATCGTTTTTTAAAGTCATTCTATTTTCTCTTTTTTTTTTATAATATATTGAAAGTTCACTTTGAGCAGAACTTCGATTAGGAGACTCCAATGATTTTCTAGTTAAAGTTGATTGTAACATACGTTGTTTCCAATCTAATAAGCGTTTCATTGACTCTTCTCGCTTAAGAATGGAAATTTTTTTTTTTTAAAACTATAATTTTATCAAGAACAAATAAATTTTACAAACCTGCTGTGATTTCTTTTCTTTATCTTTAGAATTCACACTATTTCTCCGTTGTAAACTCGTGCTTCTTTTTTGTTTATTTAATTCGTGACTACTTTTTTCTATATTTCGTGTTACTCTGGCACTGGCTGACCTATTAAATGAGTTAACATAGTCACTCCATCTTTTTTCTTGTTCTTTGATGAAATTTCTCTGATTTTTAATTTGGAATAAACATTCACCAAAAGGCTCCGTTTTTACATCGTTTAAATAGATTCCCAATTGTTTTAGCGATAAAGCTGATGTGTTAACTTTAAAATTGCTATCTTTATTTAGACTTAAAGATGCTTGTCTCATTTTCTCTGCATAAGCATTCTCTGACCAATAGCTATCGGAATCATCAATAAAATCTAGACTTGATTTTGGTCTTTTGTTATTTTCAACAGTATTATACTCATAAGGCTTATAATCAGTTATACCCAGTGTTTGAGTTTTATAAATTTGATTAGTGTCGTAATCCAAAAAATCAGCACTATGAGGTCTATAAAAGTGTTTCTTCTCTCGATAATGAATTGGGATTGGTGTATTATATTTATCGATAACTTCTTCGTACTCACTTGAATTAGAATACTTAAAATCATTTCTTCCATAATCATCAGGTGTGCGACGTTCGGAGCTATTCAATGATATTTTATAAATATTGTTCACTAAAGATGAATGACTATATTGAGGTTGAGCGATTTGACGATGTTCGTCTAGGGAATCTATTACACGTCTGGGTTTAGGTGGCGCATTTGCATAAAGAGGTTGAGCAATTTGATTATTATAAGTCTTACAGTTTATTTCAGTATTATTTAAATTTTTTGGTGTTGAATAAATCGATGAATTTATGAAACTTGAGTTTTGAAATTCCATTTTATTTGAGAATTGAAGAAGTTTCATATTTCGTTCAGTATACCTATTAAAAATTAATTTAGTCGTTTAACATAGCCTACATAATGAGGTAAATTTTTATTAATTTGTTTTTTTATTCATATGTATTTGTAATAACAATTTAAAAATACCAGTGCATACAAGTTATTCCGTTTATTATTTTATTTTTTATTTAGTTACACAATATGTATGTTTTTGTTTACAAATTGTAAATATACAGTCGACTTCTGTTTTAGCTTTTTTGTTAGCTTTCAGAATATGTAAAATTTATTTGCGTGTCCTCGCGGATAGTTATTAAGAGTTATAAGTAGAATATCATCTGTCCAATTGAAATAAGTGCTAAAAAGATATGTATGTATATGAAAAATGATCAAAAATAAATTTACTTTATTTAAATAATTAGTATTCAATTTTTAATTTAAATTATATTGTACAATAGTACCGGCAGCTTAAGAAAAATTTGATTCGTTCAATGCAATGTCATTCTAAACTGTTGTTAATATAGGGTTGCACAGTTTAAACTAATAACTCTCACATTACTGATCAAAATGGTTTTTTACAAAAAATTTAAATGGGACAATAATAATTTTAGTAATAAGAATTGATCACTTGTGACTAATCTTTAACAATTTTTAACAATTTTAGGATGAGTACTTATAGAGTTACAAGTATTTTAATACATATAGCGTAAATGAATACTGGAGTATATTCTCTATAAATAATTGACTTAAAATAGTTCTTTAATCAAGAAATTTTTAGTTATTAATTACTTTTTAGGATCATTCCTTACATAATCCCTTAATTAACTTATAAAATAGAAAATTATCTAACTAAGAAAATGACTGGTTTATAACAACTTTTGGACCAACATATTGAATGTTATACTCATTTATATACATAGATGCGACTAAGAGTAAGGCCGGAAAATGACTAGTGATAAAAATAGTGTTCGGGTGAACACTCAAGTTGGTCATACTGATAGTGTACTATCTGGTGATAACACTTCCCCATCGGACGCTTGGCCGTTATAGTTTCTAATTCACTCTCTCGAGAACCGTCGCTTGTTTTGTTGTCTTTGTTATTGTAAAAACCGCGTTATTATATCGCTCTCGTTGTAAACTATTTTTTATCCGCCTAACCTAAACATTATATTTTTCTTTTGTTACAACAAAAATCGTCCGTTTGGTGTCAATTCGTTTTGTTAGCCTGTTTGAATCGGCAGCGTAATACGAAACCAAATTTGTGTAATATTAATTGGTAATAATTTTAATCGTTTATTTAATATTTGTTGTTTATATACCTTGTGGTTCGCACATTAGCTCACATTACCCATAGGGTACATTGTCATTTGTATGAAACTATCTTTAAATCTATTAACTCTATTCTGGATTGTAACAATACAATTCTTCTATTAAAACCCAATCAGCAAACTGTTAAAGTGCGAGCCCCTTGGTACAGTTGTTCAGTATTATTTAATTTAGAATTTAGATAAGTTAAAATTGTAGTTAAGTTTCTAGTAATTTATGCTATGATTATCTTTTATGTTATTTATGGTAGTACAAAGCAATTCAAATCCATTAGTCCACATAAGTTAAAGTAAATTAATAGTTGAGTGGCTCAGTTAATAGTTTATTTGATTAATTGTTTATTGTAATGAAATTAGTCTTTTCTTATATTATTATTACAATTTGATTTAATCGACCACTGGTCTTTGCACTATTAAAATTAACTTTGTCCTTTGGCTATTGAACTCTAATGTTTGACCATTTGATTATAAACTTATAATTGATACCAATTGTTTTGTTTTCATATATTTGATTCAACCACTTCTCTTGACCACTTTTATTACTTATCCCTCTCTTAATTTGTTAACGTTCATAGCAATTATACTTGTGTTTTGTTCAATACCTGCTAGTTTCTTACTTTACTTTGTTAATAGAATTGTACAAAATAATTGAATTTAAGTCTGTATTAAATCATACTCTTGTACTTTGCTCATTGCAATAAACTTACTTATTTCATTGAATCATGTCGCACTGAATATTCATATTTTCATTTCACTCTTGAGCACATATACAGTCCACTATCTCAAATCATATATTATAAAGACCTAACTGAGCACATATTACAGGTAAGATAGTTATAGCATTGGAATTAATTGGCTTACACATGGGACAAATTGTATTTACTTTTACTCGTATAATACTTGATGTTATAATTTTTATTTAGTTTAATTGTTCCAATTCCTCCCTATCCCTCCACTCCACGCACATTCCTATACAAATAAATCAGATAGTCACACTAGAAAATCAACTGACTAACCGGCTTTTCTCTTGTCGCCTTCGTAAGAATAGGAGTTCGTTCACTGGTCAGTCCTGTTCTTAACAAATAGCAACACCAATTTTCACCACTAGTCATTACTTTAAATTGTTAATAACTTCTAAAATATTAGTCCAAAAGTTGTTATAGACTAGTTATTTTCTGGGATAAATTATTTCCTATTTTATAAGCAAGTTAAATATTTATTTTGCCATTTAAAAAAAATAAAGTTGACACCCCTATACATTATAAGGATGATCCTAAAAATTTATTAATATCTCATAAATCAAAAAATATATCTAACTAAAAAAAACCAAATATTTTTTTTCCATATTGTATTTATTTTGAGAATAATCGAGTGATTTGTGATAAACCAATCATCCCACATACAAAGTGATTTTTTTATCATAACCCACTCAATAACTTACAGAATAAGTATAATTTAAACTTTTTTTTTTTTTTTGGTTATCTCTAGTTACACATTATTCTTAAATTTATAACTGTGTAATACTTTTTAAGTTCATTTATTACCCTTGAATGGGTGTCAACTTTGTTTTTTAAATGGTAACACATATTTTGAATTTAATAAAATGTTCGAGTTTTTAATTTAATAGTAAATTGCATTTGAATTTTTAATATAACTTTATTAGCTTATTAGATATAATCATTTAAAGTTTCAAATTTTTGAACTAATATACAGGTATAATACACAAGGGATTACAAATACAGGTAGCTAATTGATTTTTTATGACATCGATATTAGCAGGTACACAGCATTGTTATTATCAATGATAGTAAGGTACATTGTTGTGAGTTTATAAATACACCAACTGACAATACAAAAGGTATATTTATTGATAGTTACAATTGATAATAAACAATCCGTGACTGTGATAGCAATATCATAAAAAACCAATTAGCTACCTGTATTTGTAATCCCTTGTATATTATACCTATATATTAACTCAAAAATTTGAAACTTTAAATGTTATATCTAATAAACAAATTAAGTTTTATTAAAAATTGACACGGCCCGCGTCGCTTTGTTATACACGATGCCCCGCGACTCGGCCACCTTTATCAGCCGTCGCCCTACTATGAATATTTGACTGACCAACACCGCGTGTTCTACGCTACGGTGCAAAGTCCAGCAAATGCTGAACGGCCGACGACGACCCGCCGCAAATAATGCGAGAGTCTTCCTCCCGTTATGAAAGTGACAATGTCGACCAACCGATCCGCACCCGCGCACTGTCGCCTACAACGCTGCTAACCATTTTGCCGTCCAAGGATTACGCCGGACATCGCGTCGTCGACGTCAGCGAAAGTGCCGCGATATTATGCGAAGATTATTATTACTGTGTTAATCTTTTCGGTTTGTTTTATTTTTGTTAACATAATCTGTTGTCGCTCATTTAATAAACGGCCCACGGGTCTCTACCCTCAAAACCAGTGTCGACCACATTTTTGCGACGTAAGTCGTGTCAATNTACATTTTTGCGCCGTAAGTCGTGTCAAAATTCAAATGCCATTTATTATTGAATTAAAAACTCAAACATTTTATTAAATTAAAAATATGTGTTACCATTTAAAAAAACAAAGTTGACACCCTTACCAGGCATAAGGGATGAACTTAAAAAGTATTACATAGTTAATAATTCAAGAATAATGTGTAACTAAAGATAATAATAAAAAAAAAATTTTAATTATTATTATTCAATAAGTAATTGAGTGGGTTATGATAAAAAAATCACCCTGTATAACTTATGATCTACATAACATTTTGTACTTTTTTTTTAAATCAATTTTTACAATATATAAATATATTTAAAATATGTTTTATGTTATTTTTCGCAATTACAAAAAATATTTTAAAAATTAATTTTTTTTAAGATTTGAAGATGGTCATTTTATAGATATATTTTAAAATAAAATTTTGATACCAAAAACTCTTATTTTAATTCAGTAGTTACGTTTATACAGCATTTTGAAGTTTGTTAAATTTTGATTTTTTTTACAATTTTCTTATGGTATCAAATGTTAGTCTATATTATGTAAAATACGGAAGTAATCACTCATTACGTTATTTACTGGTAACAGTAGGCGATTTCTTTTACATGGATAAAATTACGTTTAACGTGCTTTATACAGAAATTATTATCTCTAATTTTCATGGTTAGCAAAGTTAAAAGTGATAACAATTTTTAATTTGCGTGATCCTATCATTATAATGATACTATTATAGGATATTCGTTGTTAGGAGATTTCATAATAAATGCACTTATTCACCTTTAAATTTATAATATATGAACGTATTTAATTAAAAACTCAACATGTTTTAGACAATGTTTCTATAATTTTTTTTAATCTTAATTATTCTACTACTTGTTTTTTCATGTCAGTTATAAATTCTTATTCAAATGTTAATAATTTTCATGGAAAAGAAATCGGCGTACTGTTACCAGTAAATAACGTAATAAGTGTTTACTTATTACGTTTAGTGTATACCAAGTTCACTAATTTTATTGATCATGCTGATATTGTTTGGCAATGAACTATTAATTTTATCACTATTAGTACAGCAGTACACAGTTCAGTAGTATTTCACACTACTTATGGGCAATTAAGTTATAAACTAACCTTATACCTTAACTTGAACATCATAAACTAAGAAAAAATTATTATCAATACCCTCGTGGCTCATGTTATCATTATCACCTAATCCAAGGTGGATATATTGACCAGTAGTCCTAAGTTAAATCAGAAATCTGATCTAATATTTGTACATTGTATGAATTTATTTTATTGTTAAACTGTTAAGAACCGTGTAGCATTTTAACAATATAATTTATTTGTTATCTAATTGTAAACAGCTATTAACCATTTACAGGTTTCGAACAACGAACCACAGAGAATTTTTAAAGAAGTTTGCGAACTATTTCATTTATACATTGCTACCAATTTTTTTCGAACTGTGAACTGTTAAGTTACAGGTACTGATACAGTTCAGAATAGTTCATCTAAATGAATAGTTCAAATGAACTATTCGTTCACGAACTTAACATCTCTAATATAAACTAACATTTGATAACATAAAAAAATACTAAAAAAAATTAAAATTTAACAAACTTCAAAATGCTATATAAACGTAACTACTGAATTAAAATAAGAGTTTTTGGTATTAAAATTTTTCTTTAAAACTTATCTATAAAATGATAACCTTAAAATCTTAAAAAAAATAATTTTTAAAATATTTGTTTATAATTGCGAAAAATAACATAAAACATATTTTAAATTAAGTTCTATATTGTAAAAATTGATTAAAAAAATAAATAAAATGTTATGTAGATCAAAAGTTTTATGAGTTGTCAGTTAGATCTATTCCACTCTACATATAGAGTGTTCAGTAAGTAAAGAAACAGGTTTCTCTTGTTCTCATTGTTTATAAAAATTGTTTCCTTACTTATCAAACACTCAGTATATAAATGTTACCTATTGTATGGTATTTATGTCAAATATTGGTAATTTTATTCGAAGTGGATAAAAAATGGAAGTATTATAAAATGTGTTAATTTTGTGGTATTTTCATAATACATACAAATAATATAAATATTTACATAGGGTGGTTATAAAACCGTAGTCTAGTTGATAATTAAATATTATAATAAAAGTGATTAAGATAAAGAATGAGAGAAATGGAAAAATATCAGAAAAATGACAATTTTGAATTTTTATGTGTATTGGTGGTGTATGTAATACCCATTATTTTGTTGAAGAATTGTAGCTAAACTTAAACCATCCATCCATTGAATCATGAGCTCCCTTGAATCAGCTGCAAAGTAATATGTTCTCATATTGTCATGCTCAGCCTTAAAACTAAATTTCCGAAAAATTTTATCTTCAGAAGGTGAACACGGGGATATTTTATATGATGGTAGCAATATTGAACCCAATAATCTTTCTTCTTCATCATCTAAAATATTTAAAAACATTAAAAAAAGTTTTCTTGTACTAAAAAATTTGATACCTGTGCGAAAAAGACATACTTTTGTAGTAAAAAAGACAAAATTCAGATAAAACAAACCATCGTTTTTTCCATAACATTAATCCTTCACTTCCTTGTTTATAAAGCCATCCTTGTAATGTAACAGCAGCTGATGGTAATCTTTTAACATGAGGTGAATTTAAAGGACTAGTACCTATTGACACTTTCCGAATTGGTTGCGTAATCACAACTGTATTCTGTAATATTATATTATCAATAATAATATTAGCATATGATAATATATGATGTTATCGTTTGTATGTCACATATTAAGAATATACTTATTGTACAGATTTTTAAGTAATGACTACGCGCAGTTCCCCTTTGTAATTAAATAATTAGAATAGAAGGCCTCACTTCCAAGATCATGCTGGAGATCGCTAAACTTCCGCTTCTGACTATAAAAAACCATTTCTCCCCGTTAAAACCAGTTTTTTCAGTAACATTAAAATACACACAAATTTGCGACACTCTATTCAAGATTCTCGCTCTCTAGGACTAGGTCATTTCTTTTAATTAATTTGGACTTAGAATATTTTTCAAATAAAATGACACTCAGAAATTAAAAAAAAAATTTTATTTTGATGATTCTTTTATTAAAGTTTAATTATTCATTAAATAATAATGTTTTATTTATTTTTTCTTATGATGAAAATAAACGTCAATTAATATTTCAAACATTAAACCCTGTTGTTTAAGTTATTTTATTTTAATAATAAATCCAACCCAACTTTAAATATTTATTAATTAATTGTAAACTTTTCTTATTGGGTCTTAGCTAGTCTTAGAGTTTAATATTTTTGTTCTAACGAACATCGCGCTGGAGGACAGCACAAGGAAACTTACGAATATATTTTTAGTGTCTAAATTTTGTCTTGGTGATCATTGTGCCGCATCAATTCAAGACGTCAGCGTCGGGACACATTGGGTCACTACATTATCGGCTTGATAAAATTTTTACATATATATAAATATTTTTAAATCTTGTTTCGGCCAGGCCAGGGGAAGATATAAGAAATATACTCACTCAACAAAGATAAAAAATATAGTGTTTAGAATCTATTTCATATAAAAATCAGTTATAGATTTTGTGTAATGAAGTCATATTATTAAAATGTGAATCGTTATCGTAAATAATTATATTGACCATACAACGCGAAGTGTGAACTGTGTTTAAAACGCAGTGCAATTAATATACAAAATCAACATTGGATTAATTAAAATATTATTACTAGACATAGGACATAAGGTAAGCACAATTTAACCTATGCATTCAAACCATAAACAATCTATTACGTAAAAATCAAAATATGTTATACAATTTTAAGGGATATTTAACATAATTTATTGAATATTACCTAACTCCCAAGATACCAAAACTTATCCTTTTTACGTTTTATCCATTTTACACATTTATTAACCTTCAATTTTTAGCTTCGATGCGAGCTGAGAAGTAATTATTTTACTATGTGTTTTAGCTTTAATGCGAAGCTGAGAAGGTATTAATTTTACTATGATGTGTTTTTTTATTTTTTTTTTTTGTGTCTGTGAACGCTCAATCTCAGCTCTCGCTGGACCGATTTTGATGAACAATATGTCAAAAGATCACAAATCGTATCTAGTCGAAGACATTACCCTCAAAAAATTGCAAATTTAAAAATCGCTAATTTTCGATATTTTTTCATTTTTTTTTACTTAAAATTGCCATAACTTTTTTAAAAATGATCGAATCAATATAATTTTTTTTTTTATAGATACCTTAGATATTTACCTATCATTTTATATATTTTTGTGAACATTTGACCCTTTAACAGCCCACAGAAAGGGTTTCAAAATAGTAACTTTTTTACAAAAAATTAACTTTTTCAACTTAACTTTTGAAAATGTTCCGGAAAGACTGACACATTTATATATACCTTAAATTAAAGCTTATGTAATATACTTTAATTTGAAAAAAAAAAGAATTTGACCTCTGGATTTGTCTTCATGGTAAAAATGACTACCGTATTCAAAAATTTGCTATTTTTGTGTTAAAATTCTGGGTTTTGTATTTTATTTTATTTTAAAATATCTGACAATGGGAGTACAGATTTTCATAAATATTATATAAATTAAAATTAATATAGCATAGACAGTTAAACTTATTTAAATTTGTTTGCTTCTTTTAAGTCGAGAAAAATAACTTTGAAATTTAATTTAGCTTAAATAGCCAATTTTTTTCAATTTCACGGCATCGACGTACGGTTGCCCAGTTGGTAAGATTTATGTTTTACACGCTTGGGGTACGAGGTTCCATCCCGCGTATAGCAATGAATTTTTTGCATTTTTTCTTAATTCTTTTTAAAGTTAGTATAAATTTTTAACTCGTTTGATTTTTATCTCATTTAGATTCAATAACTTCAATAAAGATCAAGGATCCCATCACTTTAGTCGCCCCTTGTAAGAAGAAATTTCTTATTCGTATTAAAATTATTTTACTATATTTTAAGTTTTAGCTTCGATGCAAAGCTGAGAAGATATTTTTTTGTGACTATCATTTATTTTCTCTGCTCTAACTTGACCTACTTTTTTNGATATTTTTTTGTGACTATCATTTATTTTCTTTGCTCTAACTTTTTTCAACGATACGTCAAATGACTACAATTCGTATCTAGTTGAAGATATTACCCTCAAAAATTGAAAAAAAAATTCTAATTTATCAATTACATGTTCTCCATAAAGACAATTAAATCATTCATTTCTAATGTTTTCAAAGTATTTATTGACGAATCAAGTTTGATATGATAGGTTTCAACTACAAAATTAAATCATTTTACTTTGTAATTTAATAATTTTTTACAAATATAATCAAATTTTATAATACGCTCAATCGAGTATATTTTTTTAACAACTTTGTTTTGATTGGTTCATTTAGTTAAAGTAAATCATTAAAATTAATTAAGTTCTGAATATTTCAATTATAGAATCTTTTCAACAAACAACAAAAGTTCCTAGGNCTTTTCAAACACCAAAAGTTACTAGGAAATTATTACTATTACTTCTATTTAAGTTATCTATTACCATAAAAATGCAAAAAAATATTGAGCTTTNCATAGTAGATTTCTATTTAAGTGTTCTATTACGATAAAAATGCAAAAAAATAATCAGTTTTTCTGATAAATATTCTGTAAATAGTATTTATAAAACTTCCTAACTGCATATTAATCTTAACGATACAATTTTTTTAATTCTCAAAAATTTTTTTATTTAATGATGTCAATTTCAAACTTGTAATTGAGCTAAAAGTTATGGTAACACATTCAATTTTTTTTGCTATAAACTTTCACAAAACTTTATCAAAAATTTTTCATCAACTTTAAAGAAAAAAAAAAATAGGTTAAAATAGAAAATTTGAACCGATTATTTTTAACATATTAAAAATCAAATCAGTAATAATTTGAAAACAANACATATTAAAAATCATAGCAGTAACAATTCGAAAACAATTTTTTTTTTTTTAATTATTATTTTATATGTAATTAGTAATAATATAAAAAATTAGAAATTATAGAAAAAGTCTAATTGCAAATTTGAAAACAACGCGAAAAGTTGATTTAGAAAAGTATATTTTTGCTTCTGATGAAAGTTCCATGTTGTCCAGTGCATTTATTTATAGTAACAAACAGTTTTTATTGAACAATATTGTATTAAGCCCTTTAAATTTTTATACATGTAAAAGTTAAGCAAAATGTAACTTCGTTATTAGGTTTATAATTTCTCCGTATAAATTACAATATTAAATTAATGAATATCAATTTCAAACTAAATTTAATAACTATAATTAGTATTTATTCATATATTATATTTTAAAATCAAAGAACTACTAATCAGGATATAATTAAAGAAATAAGAGTTGATGTTGCTTTTGAAATATTTCACCAATTTCTCTAAAGGAAACACTATCTACANTTGCTTTTTGAAAAATCCACCAATTTCTCTAAATTAAACACTATCTACAGATTTGCATCGAAGCGTTACTTTATTCATAAAAACAATAATTGTTTTTAAATTGAAATTAATGATTTTAATTATTAAAATCATTAATTTCTAATATTCTTAAAGTATTCATTGTCGAATTAGATTTGATATGATAAAAGTTTTCAACTACAAAAGTAAATAATTTTCCTTTGTAATTTCTTTATGATAGTTTATTATGATTTGTGATTGTAATGACTGTAAGTTTAAATCTATAGGGTGAGCGAAATCTGGTAAGACACTTTTGAGAATTTTAAATTTTTGTAAAAAGAAAAATTATTTAAGTTTATAAAACTCTACAATAATATGAAGTTAAATATTTTTTTTTATCCCTTCAGGGATAAAAATGTTTATTTATAATTTTTTTAAATGGGAACCACTATTTTTGATTTGATAATATGATAGAAAAAAAAAAAATTACAAACAATTTTGTTCTTATAATTTTTTTATCCGAACAACTGTTTACGTTTTATAATTGTTTAAAGATTTTGATTTCCAGAAAAAATATTGTCACATATTATGTTTCATAATAGCGGTGGCAGTGCAACCGGTATTTTTGTTAGATCCTTTAGTCTTACAAAACCATAGACTTAGTGTTTGGCCGCCCATCATTTGTAGCGCCACTTGCATACCACCGGTTCACGCGATCGAGTTTTGTTACGCGTTGAGTGCGTATGGCGAGTCTGGTTTTGGCGCTTATGCTATTAAGAACGATCCTATGACGGACAGTGGAGCGCTGCAACTTGAGAGCCCACAGCTAAGTTCCGTGATCGCCAATTCAATAGCAAAAAAAAGGAAAAGAAATTTTGGATGCCCATCCACGGGTTCATGTTTTGAAGAACGTGTCTGGTCCTTGTATACGGCTTAACGAAGTAACCAGCTTGCATATAAAGAATTTAAATATATAATTGTGTAGTAACGGTAGATTAATTTATGTAATATTGTGTTTAGTAATAATAAAATTTACATTTGTTCTGTCAAAGAGTATTGTCATTAAATTTTTAGTTAGTCAAGTCGTGTCCATAATAGGCGAAGATACTGGGTGCCCCGACCAAGAGGTGTTTTCGAGTCGGTGGCATATCACTTAGCTATTAATAATACACCGAAAACCCGGTTTCAATCTATTATTGTTATTACTCATTTAGTGCGTAGTAAATTTTTATAGCTAATTTACCTGTCATAACTTGATCAATAAAATTTGGTTCATGTAACAGCAAATAAAAATAATGACTTCTGTATTTAATACAGTAAAATGACAATAGAAATTTGGTCAAAAATCACTTAACTTTAACAAGCTGTAATGGACGAATGGTTAATCGGATAAAAACAATCCAGCACAGGTCGCGGCACAGTGATCACGTAGCATAGTTGAATCAAGTATAATGATATCAGACAGTGATTAAAATCACTATAAAAAAAAAGCGCTTCGATGCAAATCTTTAGATAGTGTTTAATTTTAAAAAATTGGTGTATTATTCCAAAAGCTACATGATCTGCTAGTTCTTTATTAATATCCTGATTAAGATAAAGTATGTCGAATGAAAAAGGGATTATTAAAAAATATTATTTCTCATAAAAAAATTGTGTTAATCCTTACACTTTTCAATAAGTTATAGCATTATAAAGTAAAAAATGTAAATTATGAAATCGAGAATTTTCACACAAAAATAGCATTCGGTAGCCATTTTCACCATGAAGACAAGTCCAGAGGTCAAATTTTTTTTTTCATATTAAAGTATTACATTTCCTTTAATTTAAGATATATATAAAAGGGTAAAACCTTCCGGAACACTTTCAAAAGTTAAGTTGAAAAAGTTCTCCTTTCTATATGCATTTTTTAGATTTGAAGCCACCCCGTATATAGGGAAATGATCTGATTTAAAAAAAAAGTATGTCAAATGAAAGAGGTATATATAAAGTATTTATTATTAAAAAGAATAGAATTGATTCATTCATTTTTTAAAAAGTTATAGCAACATAATGTTAAAAAAAAACCCAGCACAGGAGGTTGGCGGCACAGTGGTGACGTGGCATAGTTGGATCAATTATAATGATATCTGACAGTGATTAAAATCACTATAAAAAAAAGATTAGATTTAAAAAAAAAAACGCTTCGATAAAAAGATTTAGATAGTGTTTAATTTTAAGAAAATTGGTGTATTATTCCAAAAGCTACATGATCTGCTAGTTCTTTATTAATATCCTGATTAAGATAAAGTATGTCGAATGAATGAGAGATAATTAAAAAATATTATTTCTCATAAAAAAATTGTGTTGGTCCATAACACAATGTTAAAAAATGTAAAATATAAAATCAAGAATTTTTTCACAAAAATAGCATATTTTTGCATATGGTAGTCATTTTCAACATGAAGACAAGTACAGAGGTCAAATTTTTTTTTTTCAAATTAAAGTATATTACATAAGCTTTAATTTAAGGTATATATAAAAGTGTCAGTCTTTCCGGAACACTTTCAAAAGATAATTTTTGTAAAAAAGTTGCTATTTTGAATCCCCCTGTAGGCTGGTAAAGGGTTAAATTTATAAAAAGTATACCAAATGATAGGTAAAGACATCATGCATCCATAAAAAAAAAATTATATTGATTTGTTCATTTTTGAAAAAGTTACGGCAGTTTTTAGTAAAAAAATTGAAAAAATGTCGATAATTAGTGATTTTTAAATTTGTAATTTTTTTGGAGGTTTCCCCCATTTACGGGAAATGAGGGAAATTTTTTCAATTTTTGAGGGTAATGTCTTCGACTAGATACGATTTGTGATATTTTGACGTATCGTTGAAAGAAATCGGTTCGGTGAGAGCTGAGAAAAAGTGGTAACAGACACAAAAAAAAAAAAAAACAAATCATAGTAAAACCAATACCTTCTCAGCTTCGCATCGAAGCTAAAAATTATAACAACAAAATTGTTTGTAATTTTTTTTCTTTCATATTTTAAAGTTAAAATAGGGGTTTTTATCCTTGAAGGGACGAAAAGAATAATGGTTTGACTACATATTATTGTAGAGTTTTTTGAACTTGATATTTTTTCTCTATAATAAAATTTAAAATTCTCAATATTTTCTGAGAAAATGAGTGTCTTAACAGATTTCAATCATTCTGTATACTGGACTCAACTATGCCACGTCCCCACTGTTCTCAGTCTTTTTTTTTTTTATTATTTTCGTTAATTTTTAAAACATTTTAACGTATCATTTTAATACATAATGCTAGGTTATATATTTTATGTTATGTGTATATGGCCACATATAGAAATTGTGCCGCCGGGGTATTCCATTCTACCACCCTTAAACCCTTTTTATTTCGTTAAAAAATTCTTTTTTACTTGAATAACCCACCAAAAAAAATCTTTGAATCTATAATTTATATTGTTTTATATTTTACTTCCACCCAGGCTGCACTAAAATGCCCTTATTTTTATTTTTTGAAAATTCCATGTAGCTAGTTCAATAATTCCGACTATAATGCAATCTTGGGCTTTTTATTATTTAAGCAATTAAAATTATAAGAACATTTATTACAATATTATTACTACTTATATTAAACGCGTTGAATAATGAATTCTTAATTGCTAATGTAATTCTTAATAAATGTGAATTAGCATAGAGCGAGGTGCTGATGTGATGTTTTTACTTTGTAGCCCAAAGTTACTGTAAAACTATAATTATAGTTTTTACCTTATTCATTTTGTCAATAACTTAACTTAATTTATTCAACAACTTGTCTATCGCCAATTGTCATCATAACTATAACCAACCATCCTCGTCTAACTTGGATATATATACTAACCAACTAAACTAGGTCAGACATATTTACATTACACATAACTTATATTAACTGAATATATAATTTGTAATCAATTTACTTTGTTGTTGATATAAATCAATAGTTTAATTTTATTATAATCTCATTAGTAACTAAGGTACACGTTTGCCTGTATCTCGTTTAGGTAATTAAAATCCATTTAAGGATATAGGGACAATATTTGGGCATACCCGTGTAGCTACCGATTCGTGGATTTGACCAAGATCTCTTAATATTAAACGTAGTATCTCAAAAGAGCTTTTTTTTGGTAAGATCATTATTTTTCCCAGTAGTTTGTATTTTAAATATTATTGTTTAGTTAACAATCATTTATAACACAACACTCTTTAAGATACTACCTATAAACTACACACAGATAATAACGAATGAATAATGAAATTACTTATATAATTGTGTATATTTACCTTTTTTAATGTAGCCATGGTTAAGACTTTAGAATTAGATAATGTAGTTGTTGGGTCAACCCTGAAATAATAGTTATAAAACAGTTTTTATTATATCATTATTTTAACTTACATATAAGAACACATATATTACAAAATAAATATAGTTTAAAAAACTAAAAAACACGCTTTTAAACTATATTTATTTTTCACTTATTAGTTTCATGTTATGATAGTAGTTACTATCAATATCTTGGTTATGAATGTGTTAAAGCTTTCATGGATTGTCTTGTTACTTGAAGTGCTTGAGGATATATCCATGTTTGCAGTTGAGTCCGAAACGTCAGAACTCAAGAGGGACTAAAGGGGTTAAGACACTAAATTGACAAATTGAATCTTAAAAATTATGTAAATTGATGTATAAAGTATATTTTAGAGTTATGGGAAAATATAATTAGCACTCTCAATAATGTATTCTAGTTGTGCCTATAATTATAGTTTTACCTGAATTTATCACATCAAATAATTTATTTACTCGTTAAATAAGTTATTAATAAGTCCAATTCTAAAAAAAATAATCAAACTATAAGAAATATATCACTATCATAAATTACTTACCATGACCAAAAATTTGAAAAACAATGTAACATAATAATGAGTGGAATATTTTCTTATATTATACTAAATATATTTTTAATTCATTATTTATATATTTAAATTATTTTATGTTTATTATTAATATTAGGAAAATTAAAAATTTGTTTATTAATTTTGACGCTAAGTATTTATTTAATAAAAACCAATTATAATCATGATTTGCAAAATGTCTGTATAATTTCTTTATTTAGGATTCTAAACGATCTCATTTGTAGTAAAAATTAAATAAAATTAATTTGATTTCAAAAATTTTAAATCCATTACAAATATTTTCTTTAGATAGCACTGATAAATTCTGTTGTATTAGTAAAATTATTTAGATACAAAACTGTACAGTATGAATTAAGGTGCACCAATTGTTACTTAGAAGGATAAGCGCGCGCACAACATCGACCGCGAGGAATATAAGTACGCACATGCGTTTTACAGTTTTGAATCAAATACACTTATTATTTTCTACGAATTTTATTTCATGAAATATTACAATATCTCATATAATAAAATTTCTGTTAATGCAATGTTAACCTTATCAGTTGAATTAAAAAACTTCCTAATAAACTGATAAACATCTACTAGTAAATAATTAAAAAACTAGTAAAGAGCAAATTAACTCCATCCTTGTTAATGATATAGTTACTTACAATTTATAAAGAAAATATTGAAGGGATTAGTACAATAACCGGCTTGCTCCATTTTTTATAATTTTTGGTACAAAATAATTTTTCAACTGTTTTATGTGATAACGAGAACTGTACGTTCACTAGAAAAACTAATAGTGTAAAAATAGAAATTCTAAGTACACATAATATTTAAGAATTTAATACTAAAATTATTTAAATTTAGTGCCTCCTAAATAATTTCAAAAAAAAGAAAAAATGTCGGTTATTGGCACTCACTCATCTTCATTTTCTGTCAAAAATTCACATTATTTTAGGTTTTATCCGTAGATCAGAATGAATCCATTTTACTTTGAAGTATATTTATATTGTTTTTTGAACAAAATTTTAGCTTTGATGCGAAGCTGAGAAAGTATTAATTTTACTATGATGTATTTTTTTTTTTTTTGTGTGTCTGTTACCACTTTTCTCAGCTCTCACCGAATCGATTTCTTTCAATGATACGTCAAAATATCACAAATCGTATCTAGTCGAAGACATTACCCTCAAAAATTTAAAAAATTTCCTTTTCCCCGTAAATGGGGGAAACCTCCAAAAAAATTAAAATATAAAAATCGCTAATTTTCGAAATTTTTTCAATTTTTTTTACTAAAAACTGCCGTAACTTTTTCAAAAATGAACAAATCAATATAATTTTTTTTATGGATGCTTGATGTCTCTACCTATCATTAGGTATATTTTTTTTATAAATTTAACCCTTTGCCAGCCCACAGGAGAGGATTCAAAATGACAACTTTTTCAACTTAACTTTTGAAAGTGTTCCGGAAATACTGACACTTTTATATATATTTTAAATTAAAGCTTATGTTATATACTTTAATATTAAAAAAAAAATTTCGGACTTTATTTTGTTTTCATGGTGAAAACAGTCATCAAAGTTAATAAAAAAATACGATTTTTGTAAAAAAATTCTTTTTCATATTTTTAACTTTATAACACTATAAATCTTTGAAAAATGTATAGATCAATACAATTTTTTTATGAGAAATAATATTTATATACTTCTTTCATTCAACATACATTTTTTTTAAATCGGACCATTTCCCTTAATACAGGGGTGATTCAAAACATAAAAATGCTATAGAAAGTAGAAATTTTTTAACTTGACTTTTGAAAATGATCCGAAAAGTCTGACACTTTTATATTTATCTTAAATTAAAGATAATGAAAAAAATATTATTTTATTATGAAAAAAAATATTTGACCTCTGGACTTGTCTTCGTGATGAAAACGGTTACCAAATGCTATTTTCGTGTGAAAATTCTTGATTTTATTTTTTACATTTTTAACTTTATAATGCTATAATTTATTGAAAAGTGTATGGATCAACACAATTTTTTTATGAGAAATAATATTTTTAATAATCCCTTTTTCATTCAGGATAATAATAAGGAAATAGCAGATCATGTAGTTTTTGGAATAATCCACCAATTTTTTAAAATTAAACACTATCTAAAAATTTGCATCGAAGCGTTTTTTTTTATAGTGATTTTAATCACTGTCAGATATCATTATAATTGATCCAACTATGCCACGTCACCACTGTGCCGCGAACCTCCTGTGCTGGGTTTTTTTACATTGTTTTACATATATATATAAAACGATGAAATCGGTAAAATTTTTCAACGCTCACTGCTCTAATTTTTCGCTTCCGGCGAGACTTACATAAGTGTGGAAGGTATCACGCCGTTCCAACAGTTAATTTAAATCACTAATGGTCGGGCAATTTTAGGTTTTTAAGACTTTTTTTTATTAATTCCTCAACTTAGTCTATAGTAAATTTTCCTGTGACATAAATAAATACCCATCAATATTGTTTTTGATTTTTTATTCATAAAATAAAAAATTTTAGATGATTTCGTTTAAAATAAAGAAATTGTATCAAAACATTATCTCCTAATAAAAAGTATTATTTTAAATTGCACTTATCGTGAATCTATTATGGGAAATAACGTACTTTTGAGAAAGAGCCAAGTAGGGTTGGGTTGGCCTCAAACCTCATTTTCAAATTTTTTTTTTTTATTCTATATTCTTATAGGAAACTAATTTATATATTTGTAAAAAAGTATTTTCCTTATTGATGATTCAATAATTTATCTTAAAGGTTTAGATAAAATGTAGGGTTTTAAACTAAAACCTTATTATTCAATTTTCGGTTGCTAGTACTTTTAAAAATTTAAAAACTTAAACAGTACTGCATAATGTGTACAAATATATAAGATATCTGATGGTAATTAAAATCACTATCACAAAAAATGGTACAATGAAAATCAGATGATTTAGTTTAATTTTTAAAAGGAATTGTTGGATTATTCCAATGTACCATCAATTTAAATTTCCCTAATCATATCCTGATTACTAGATTTATGATAAATAAGAATAATATATGATTAAACACGTATTATAGAAATAATATTTAGTATGAAATTAAAACTTACAGCTTTTAACCTCCTGTGGCCAGATAAAGAATCATATTCCTAAAAAAATGATACTAAATAAAAAGGAAATATCTAAAATAATTAAAAAAAAAAAAATTGTTTTAATTTATTAATTTTTCAAAATGTTACAGTAGTTTTAAATAAAAATAACAACTTGAAACATTTATTTTTTACACCAAATTAATAAAGTTGAAAAGGTTTTCCTAACAAAAGTTGCTATTTGAATCTTTCATTGTGTGGAAGTAAAAGTCCATTTTAGAGAGGGAAATTTTTAAAATTTTTGAAGGTAATGACTGACTAGATACGATACGTTTAAGTGTTCTTTGACGTATCGTAAAGTAAGAACTAAGAAAAAGTGGCAATAGGAAAAAGACACATTATAGTAGACCTTCTATACATTCTTAATTTCGTATCAAAACTAAAATGTAGTTGAAGAATATGGCTAATATATTAATTAATTTTACTACCTTTATAAGTACAAAGTATTTTGTACATACATATGTTTATTTTCCTTCTAAACGATCTTAAATCTTTTAAAGGAATAATAAGTCAAACTTGAATTACATATTACTTGATAAAATAATCACACAAATATTTTTATAAAAGTTAGTTATAATTCAAGGTAACTAACATTTTAAAGAACATAAATTTTATTTATTTTTTTATGGAGCATAAATTTAAAAATATTTTGTACGTTTTGATTTCAAGCATAAAGTAAGAATGTATAAAAATTATTAAGACATTTAAAATAATCAATCAGCTTATTAATTTTTTTAAATATAAAAATTCAAATCGTGTCTATATTTACCACAATTTATTTTATTTAAACTAAAAAATAATATTTACATTTAAAGAATATAATTTTGTTTAAAACTATAAAACAACACAAATAAAACCTATATAGAGTGAATATTACAAAAGATTAACAAGAAAAAAATTAAATGGTTACCATTTATAATCTTGTTACAATAGCTATATCAAATATAAGTATATATAAAAGTTTAATTAACTTACCCACTATGGTTATCAAAGTTTAACGACCAGTGACATAACTGAATCCAATATTCCAGTCTGTCAATAGTTGATAATTTATCGTAATCACTGAACACGATAAAATCATACACAAGATTTTTACATTAAATCAAGTTCTCTAAAAATGCGTTAAATTTAAATCAATAAATTCATCAAATATATCGAAATAACATTATTACAAACATTTTAGCACTGTTACTTCACGTAATCATCAAAATTTTAACGAAAATCGTTTTAATGAACGCGGCGACGCACTTAGGAATTTTGTTGGCGGCTATTTTATTAGGGTATACAGGAAAAAACGACCAAATATGTGTGCTACAATGCCTAGTCAGCAGCAGTAACATACGGAAACCCAGCGGTGGGAGTATGCTCGGAGATACACCATGCATACACGTATTGGTATACACTCGTGTACGAAACGCCGGTCGGATAAACTTGTTGAACCAAAACTGGTTGCTGCGATGCCTACAAGAACGTAGAAGGCACGCCACAGACCCGCTTAACAGCAATCGATGGGAGCGCGGATAGGTAGTTGGGACACGGAGCAACCGCACGTACAAGGCTCTACACACAAAGAACAGAATAGATCTCGTGTTGTCGACCAGTGTGGACTACTAAAGCATATAACATGTTACATACTATCTTTAATAATAATATAGATAGTAATAGAACTAGGGACATACTACTTATTACTTTTATATATATATATATATGTATAAACATAGGTATAAATGTACTAACGAATCAAAGTATTATTTATACGTGTGTAACGGTTTTTTTTTACTTGAGGATCTTGAAGATCGTCTGAGAACCAATGGACTGCCTTTCCATCGACAGATGTTCACCACTCGAGTGGGGGTGTTTTACCCTTATTCCTTTATATCACTTTTAAATCGTAGGTAATAATATTTTTCTTTTGCTATAGTGTCCTGACCTTTTATAAAAAAATACATTCTGTCATTGCAATGATATAAAAAAACTTATCAGACAACTTATTCTGCCAAAACTAAATTTTATTTATTTTTGAAATTTCGGTAAAACTGAGTCATTCTGTTTCAAACACTCATATGTTCAAAAAATAATATTCATTATTTTTCTTTATCATTTTTAATTATTATTAGCAAATCCATCAAGAAAAAGCAAAATTAAAAAAAAATGTTTCTTCGATTTTGCAATTGAACGACTTAATTGTTCTCAAATTAATATTTTCTTTTTAATGATATAAGCTTCTATAAATTTACTTGAATTTAAACGTTAAAACGAAATAATTCTTTAGTAGGATTATTTATCTCTAGTAGGAGATAAAAAATTTAAATTAATATTTTTCAAATTGTACTTTTATAGTTTTAACACTGCGAATAGTTGCCAAAATTATAATACAAATTTTGTTAAATTTGTAACAAAGACGTAATTTCAACAAAAATATATATGAATATATGTAATTTTTCTGAAATTTTGAAGTGTCTAGCCCCTCTAAGTCTTTCTTAATTTGAACCTATAACTGGTGTATATATATATGAGGCTTCTTGATTATAAAATTATTTATTTGATTAATAGTATAAAAACGTATATACTAAATTATTAATACATGTACCAGATAAAAGAAAAAATGATGAAATCTTTGTTTATTTTAGTATGTTCTCGACTGGATTTAAAACTGAGTGAACAAATTTTAAAGTCAGGTCGGAAGTTTCATGAATGTATTCATTAATAAATTTTTAAAAATATCTATTCATCACTTTTCTATAGTCTTGTTAAAATATCTAAATACTTATATTTAAATCTAATTTTGGTATTCTGAAAATTTGTAATAATTTTAGAAAAATATATATTAAATACTTTTTAATAGTATTTGTATTTTATACACAAAACATTTTCATTTTTTTTTTTTTTGTACTTCATATAGACAGTACAAATAAATAATTATAATTATTATATAAAAACATCAACACATTTATAAACTTTAAAGTTATTTTAATTTAAGGTCAACATATTTGTAACTGAGTCATGTGTGGATTCTAGAAACATTTA
Source organism: Daktulosphaira vitifoliae (assembly GCF_025091365.1). Classification (NCBI taxonomy): domain Eukaryota; kingdom Metazoa; phylum Arthropoda; class Insecta; order Hemiptera; family Phylloxeridae; genus Daktulosphaira; species Daktulosphaira vitifoliae. The sequence continues at coordinate 871,500 of NW_026099576.1, read as the reverse complement.
GTTAGATACAAGTATGCACTCCTCCATTATGATGAGTAAAAAATATTTATAAAAATTACTATAGACTTTCAAATATTATTTTAGACTTTAAATAATTAAATATTTTCGTAGGTATAAACATTATCACAGATTTTGGAAGTTATGAGAACAAATGTTCTTTTGAAAAGAAGATAATTTAAACAATCGTTTTAATATCAAGGGGATACCTTTTATTAAGTTCGTCTTTTTTGACAAATAATTTTCAAGAAAATTAACAAAAATAAATAATAAAAAAATCCTAGCACAGTAGTGTCGCGGCATAGTTGGGATTAGTTTAGATGATATCTGACAGTGATTAAAGTCACTATCATAAGAAACACTTCGATACAAATCTGTAGATAGTTGTCGTAATATGCACAATGTTCTCCATTACTCATCTTACATTTATCAATAAAAAATTATTACTCTATATTTAATACTAATTGTATACAAACAAATAATTTATTTATCTGTCATAATATATACACATTTGTACACTAGCTATTATACAGGGTGTTCAGTAAGTTAAGATACAGTTAAATTGTTACAAACAATGAGTACAATAGAAATTCGTTTCCTTGTTTACTGAACACTCTGTATAATATATAATATATAATAGCTTATTATGTATATACATGTTAAATTGATTATTGTATACTATGCATCTTATCTTAAAATAACTATCATGTTATGTTCAAATTTTATACAATAAACTGAAAATCACTAAAAGCGCTAACGGCAACAACCCATGATGGGGATATTTAAAAATAATATAAAAAGGCGCTGATTTTCTAAAAGAGGCTCACTCTCTCTCTCTCCTTTTTGAAAATCTGAATTCAATAAAGAATTCAGAATTGTTCTATCTATTTATTTTGATCAAACTAGCCGCGACTCCGTGTTGTCGTCGATACATTTTAAAACAGTATCGAATACAATTATTTTGCGTCAATACTTTATTTATTTAAAAGGAACTGTATAAATCTGAACGTAAGATATCTAATAAAGTAAGTCAATTCATATTAACCCAATTATTTAGAATTAATAATCTGAGTAAAGAATGGTAAAGCAATAGATTCTTTTAAACATAATTTAATTTAATTATTAATAATTAGTTAGTGCTTGGTCATATACTCCGACTGGGTGTCTGAGAGGAGGCCTCCGCAACTCCATGAACGCCTCAGTATTTCCACTAAAGCACATACCAGTTAACGTCACGCTTCGACTGGATGTCAGATAGGAGGCCAAGATCCCGGCCACTACAAAAATACTTCAGCGTTTAATACCTCTATGAGAGTAACTTAATACATATCTTTTTATATCTACTTGTCTTTACTGTTCTAAACCCTCGTTGCTCCTGAATTGACCAAATTCCCAAATATCCAACCTTGGTCAAAAATACCCAAACATCTTTGTTATTTTTGTATTACTATATAGTGTTTAATTTTAAGAAATTAGTGGATTATTCAAAAACAAAACTCAAAAAGAATAAAGGAAAAATTGCAAAAAAATAATTGTCGCAGACAATTATTATAACTTTATATTCTATGTCAATAAATTTTATATAATATTTGTTTATATAACTTGTGTGTAAAAATTTTTATTTTGAAACCCTCCTGTGGTTAAGCCAAAAGTCAGGTTTTCAAAAAATGTATATCAAATGGAAGAAGTAAATTAAAATATTTATGAAAAAATAACTGTATTGATCCATACATTTTTCAAATAGTTATAGTAATTTAAAGTTGAAAAAATAAAATATGAAATCGTAAATTTTAATAACAAAATTACATATTTTTTATCTACGGCAACCATTTTCACATAGAAGATATGTTTTCGTGAAAATTTTTTTTTGAACATATAGTACACAACATAAGCTTTATTTCCACATATGTATGAAGCTCGGAGTATACTTGGAACAATTTCAAAACTTAAGTTGAAATAGTGAAATTTTTTTGCAGAAATTGCAAATTTCAATCCCCCTCTGTGGGCAGGTAAAGGGTCAGATTTTAAAAAAATTATACCAAATGAAAGGAAAATATCTAAGGTTTTAATATAAAAAAGAATTATTTTGATAAGTTCATTTTTCAATAAGTTATGGAAATTTTTAGTAAAAAAATGAAAAATATCCCAAAATTTAACGATTTTAAAAATGGTAATTTTTTGGGGGATTTTCACTATTTATGGGGAATGAGGGAAAATTTTTCAATTTCTGAGGGTAATGTCTTTAGCTAGATACGATTTGTAATCTTTTGACATATCGTTGAGAAAAATCGGTCCAGTGAGAACTAAAAAAAAGAGTGACAAACACAAAAAAACTGTAGCACAGTGGGGTCGAGGCACAGTGTAGACGAGGCATAGATGGGACAAGTATAGATGATATCTGACAGTGATTAAAATCACTATTATAAGAAACGCTTCGATGCAAATCTGTAGATAGTGTTTAATTTAGAGAAATTGGTGGATTATTCAAAAAACTACATGATCTGCTATTTCCTTATTAAAACAAATTAAATCATATCTTATTTCTTTAATTATATCCTGATTAGTAGTTCTTTGATTTTAAAATATAATATATTATAATTATTAAATTTAGTATGAAATTGATATTCAATAATTTAATATTGTAATTTAAACGGAGAAATTATAAACATAATAAAGAAGTTCTATTTTGCTTTACTTTTACGTGTATAAAAATTTAAAGGGCTTGATACAATAATTTTCAATAAAAACTGTTTGTTACTATAAATTAATGCACTGGACTACAAGGAACTTTCATCAGAAGCAAAAATATACTTTTCCAAATCAAATTTTCGCGTTGTTATCAAACCATAACTTTTAGCTCAATTACAAGTTTGAAATTTACATCATTAAATAGAAGTTTTTATGAAAATTAAAAGAATTTTTAAAATTAATATGCAGTCAGGAAATTTTATAATTACTATTTACAGTATATTTATCAGAAAAACTCATTATTTTTTTGTATTTTTATCGTTATAGAACATATACATAGAAATCATAGTAATCATTTATAAGTAATTTTTGGTATTTAAAAATATTTTATAATTGAAATATCCAGAACTGAATTCATTTTAATGATTTACTTTAACTAAAAAAAAAAAGTTATCATTTTGAATCCCTCTTGTGGGCAGGTAAAGAGTTAGATTTATAAAAAAAAACCAAATGATAGGTAAAAACATGCATCTAAATAAAAAATAATTATACTGATATGGTCATTTTTGATAAAGTCATAACAGTTAACAAAGTTATAAGTATTATACACTGGACTACAAGGAACATTAATCAGAAACAAAAATATAATATTCTAAATCAACTTTTCGCGATATTTTCCAATGTGCAATTAGACTTTTTCTATCACTTCTAAGTTTTAATATTATTAAAAAATAGTATTTACATATTAAAAAAAATAATTAATAACAAAAAAAAATAATACTGATTTTGATTATTAATGTGTTAAGGAAAATGACATATTAAACCTATTTTTTTAATCGTTTAAAGTTAATTTTTGTAAATGTTTATAATAAAAAAAAAAAATTTATTTTACCATAACTTTTAGCTCAATTGGCAAGTTTGAAATTGACATCATTAAATAGAAAATTTTATCAGTATTAAAAAAATTGTATCGTTAAGATTAATATGCAGTCAGAAAGTTTTATAATTACTATTTATTGTAAATTTATCAGAAAAGCTCAATATTTTTTTGCATTTTTATCGTAATAGTGTCGTACGTCGGTAGTGCCCCAACGTAGACACAAAAGTTTATGAATGTTTTATATATATATTTTGATGACGAGTTCATCGTTCGAGCTCTTCTCGAGTCCTCCCGTTGGATAAACTGATCAGCCCCAATCTCTCTAATTAGTGGACTATTAAAGGGGTAGAGTTTAGACCCGTCAGCACAGTCTAGCTCAAAAGTAGCAGACTGAAGGTTGGCTCCTTGTCAGCCACCAGCACAACTACCTTTTTACTATACCCACTAAAGGACGGTTAAGCCCAAACACTAGCCAGCTCGTACACTAATTATTAAGATTGACTAAAGGACCAGCAGTCCAACCTAGACTCTAGCCGCACACACACACACAAATTTCGAGATCACCGTGAATATAAAATATTTGCGCTAAGCCCAGATTTCTAAATAGTTATTTTATTTACAAAATGTATTAAACACAAAGTCAAATATAATATAAAAATTTAACACAAAAATTGATTAAATCTTACAAAAGTATAAAGTTATTCTTACATCAACGACCTAACCCGTAACTCGACGTTTCTTCGACAAAACGTCCAGTCTCGTCACGCCCAGTATCGTCCCCCTATACTTTTCATGTTTCCCTGTTATATTCTTTTTCCCACCATTATTAATTTGCTTACCCTGCATTTCCCTTTTATATGGAATTATTATATTGCTTAAGAGTTCAAAAATTGCTTACTACTATTGTAAAGCTTATATTATACTAAAATCGACGTAATTCAATACTTCCTCATCTAATTACTACAATAGATAACTTAAATAGAAGTAATAGTAATAATTTCCTAGTAACTTTTGTTGTTTGAAAAGTTTCTACAATTGAAATATTGAGAACTTAATTAATTTTAATGATTTACTTTAACTAAATGAACCAATCAAAATAAAGTTGTTAGAAAGATTTATTCAATTGAGCGTATTATAAAATTTGATTATAATTGTAAAAATCCATTATTAATTCACGAGAAATTAACAATCATTTATTTTTAGAAATGATTTATATAACATGTTAACAAAAAATTTGGAATATTATAGTCTAGTATAAGCACACACAAATACAGTAAAGTATTATGAAATTACAAAGTAAAATGATTTAATTTTGTAGTTGAAACCTATCATATCAAACTTGATTCGTTAATAAATATTTTGAAAACATTAGAAATGAATGATTTTAATTGTCTGTATGGAGAACATGGGATTTTATATATATCTTTAACTAAAGCCTATGTAATATACTGTAATTTGAAAAAAAATTTGACCCTGGACTTGTCTTCATGGAAAAAATTACTACCGTGTGCAAAAATATGCTATTTTTGTGAAAAAATTCTTGATATTATATTTTACATTTTAGGTTCGATGCGAAGCTGAGAAGGTATTGCTTTTACTATGATTTGTTTTTTTTTTTTTTTGTGTCTGTTACCACTTTTTCTCAGCTCTCACCGAACCAATTTCTTTTAACTATCCGTCAAAAAATCAAAATTGTATCTAGTCGAAGACATTACCCTAAAATATCGAAAAAATTTCCCGTAAATAGGAGAAAATCCAAAAAAATTACAAATATAAATTTACTAATGTTCCATTTTTTTTTTTTTTTTGGCAGGTAAGCCCCCAAAAGGTGATTCAAAATGACAACTTTTTCACAAAAAATTTATTTTTTCAACTTAACTTTTGAAAGTGTTCCAGAAATACTAACACTTTTATATATATCTTAAATTAAAGCTAATGCAATACTTTATTATGAAAAAATAAATTTACCCACTGTGCTGGGTTGTTTAAAATAATAAGGGGTCTTAGCACAATTGGGCCCAATAAAGATTTAATCTGACAGTGATTAAAATCAATATCATAAAAAACGTATCTATGCAAATTTGTAGTGTTTAATTTTAAAAAATTGGTGGATTATTCCAAAAGCAATATAATCTCCTATTTCCTTATATATATCCTAATTACAAGTATTATGATTTATAATTGTAATACATGATTAAATATTTATTATAGCATTTAAATATAGTATTGAATTTATTTAATAATTTAATATTGTAATTTTTACGGAGAAATCATAAAAAATTATAAAGTAGTTCTTATTTTTATGGCAGATGTATATAAATTTGAAGGTTTCGATACCATACTTAAAAAAAAAGTTGTTTGTTATTTATTAATAAATTTACTGGTTACTACAAGAAATTTCATCAGGACCAAAATATACTTTTCTAAACCTATTTTTGCGCTAATTTCAAATTTGTATTTAGTGTTTCTGTTGATATTATTAAACAACACACTGGGTACAGAAATATTATTTAAGATAACAGTTTAATGTATTTTTACTTATGTTAGTATAGTACAAGGTCAAAGTGACACATTCCTTTTACGATTATGTTGTTTTACTCAATGTAGCCTATTGTAACATGTTTACAGTTTAGTCGTAGTTTCACCGTCTATCGAGTAGTGACCCGTTGACGTTGTACATCTCTTATATAATATGTTTTAACATTTTATATTAAATACTATTATATTACAAATAATTTCTAAATCTTTTAATTACATAACCTATTCCATTCAACAGTTTCGCATATGGCTTAAATAATATAAAAGACCTTTTAATCAATATAACAAATATTTGTTTGATTATTAGGTAATGTATGAATAATAAATAAATATATTTGAATTAAAAATTAGTTGAAAAAGTTCTACTTTCTACACGCATTTTTAAGTTTTGAACTACTCCTATATAAAGAAAAATGGTTTGATTTATACAAAAAGTATGTCGAATGAAAGAGGTATATAAATAGTATTAATCATAAAAAATTTGTATTGATCCATACATTTTTCAAAAAGTTTTAGCATTTTAAAGTTAAAAATATAAAAAAGAACTTTTTTACAAAAATCGTATTTTTTATATTAACTTTGATGTTTGTTTTCACCATGAAAACAAAATAAAGTCCGAATTCTTTTTTCATATTAAAGAATATTACTTCTTCTTAATGTTCCTCTTTTATCGAAGTTTGGAAATCATCATGGCTATAAGGTTGCATTGGAACCACTCTCCAAAAATGTACAGTCAGTTTGTTCTAAGTGTTCCCTTTCTCCTCTTACTTCAAATTCTCCTCTGTATTAATAAATGGTAAGAGTTGATATTTCTTGCCCCTCAGCATATGTCCAAAATATTGAACCTTTCTAGATTTTATATTGTTTAAGAATATTACATAAACTTTAATTTTAAATATATATAAAAGTGTCAGTATATCCAGAACACTTTCAATAGTTAAGTTGAAAAAGTTGTCATTTTGAATTACCTTTTGTGGATAAATAAAGGGTCAAAATTTATAAAAAGAATAAAAAATTATAGGTCATTTTTAAAAAAACTATGGAAGTTTTAAGTAAAAAAAATTGAAAAAATGTCTAAAACTAGCGATTTTTAAATTTGTAAATTTTTGGAGATTACCTCCATTTATGGGAAACGAAGGAAATTTTTTTCAATTTTGTCTTCGACTGGATAGAATTTGTGATCTTTTGACATAATGGTTGGTCCTGTGAGAGCAAATAAAAAGTGGTAACAAACACAAAAAAAAAACACACATAATAGTAAAATAATACCTTAAAATTAAAAATTTTAATTATAACTATCTTATTTAAAAAAAATTTAGTTATCATTTAAGCAAAAAACTGTTTTCATTTGTGAACAAGATCCTTTGATACAATTTTTTTCAATTGAATTCACAACATAAATATAAATCCAAGCAAGTATTACAGTAAAAATTAACATAACAAATATGTAATTACAATATGAAAAAATAAAGATTTTAAAATAAGTCAAAGAACTTAAAGCTATACCTAATAATAATAATAATACAAAACTTAGATTGTTTGTTGAATGTTCATTCAATTTTAGTTGAGACATTTGAATTATTTTGAATAGATCATCCTTAATTAATTCTTCTGTAAATAAAATATTTTTATCAATTTATGATCATTAAATTTTATAAAGGAAACAAATCATTTGGGAATTTCACTAGTTTAAATTACTCTAATTTTTTTACATAAATATTTTTAAAGATAACGGGTAAAGGAGTTTAAAAAATTATGATATTTGTGAATAAAATAGATCATAAAAATATGATTCAAGTAAGATTCTTATCCAAATTTAAGGTATAAAGTACTATGTATAAAAATTTTTTTATTTATCAATAAAAAAATAATTGAATTTTCGATATTGTAAACTTTTTTAAAAAATTAAGTTGAAAATAAAAATTTCACAAAAAAAAAAAAAAATACAGTAATACATAAAAGATAAGTAAAACTTACACTTTTTAATCTTTTTTAAATAATTGGTGAAATTAAAAAGAATATAATATATGTATAATATCTCTCAAAAATAAAATTTTTACATCACTAAATATACAGAGTGGCCCACCACTCACTGACAACTTAAATAACTTTTGATCCAGTTAATATTTTTAATTAATAAGATATTTTTTTACTAAAATTTTTCTTAAATTCTACTCTACAAAATAGCTATCTTAGATTTTTTTTTTACATTTTATTTAAAATTTAAAAATAATTAATATTTTTAATAAAATGTAAAAAAATTAATTATTGAGATATAGCTATAGACCTAACGTATAACTATTATTTAAAAAAAAAATCAGCTAAAAATATTAACTGGATCAAAAGTTATTTAAGTTGTCAGTGAGTGGTGGGCCACCCTGTATAATAAAAGTTGTGCAAAAGAGTGGTGGTATTGACGATGATGTAAAACACAGAAATAAGTGCGGGTGGTTGAAGTGGAGAGAAGCATCTGGCGTCTTATGCGATAGAAGAATTCCAATGAGGCTGAAAAGTAAATTCTACAAGATTGTAATAAGGCCAGCTATGATGTATGGTTCAGAGTGTTGGGCAGTTGATAAGAAAGTAGAGCAGAGAATGAATATAGCAGAAATGAAAATGCTTAGATGGATGAGTGAAGTGACTAGAAAAGATAGAATAAGGAATGAGCATATAAGAGGGAATATAGGTTTAGCGTCAATTGTAGATAAGATGAGAGAAAATAGACTTAGATAGTTTGGTCATGTTATGAGGAGAGAAGAATCGGAAGCTGTATAAACAGTTATAGAAATAAATGTTTGAAGGAAGAAGAGGTAGATGAATACCAAAAAAGAAATAGATGGATGTTATGGAATGTTATATGAGGACGGCTGATGTGAGTGTAAATGATGTGGGTGATCATGCCAAGTGGAAGTTTAGGATAAGGGCAACCGACTCCAAGTAGTTAGGATAAGGCGAAGAAGAAGAAGAAGAGACTAAATATATAATAAATAAAATGTATTCATTGTTATACAGTAATGTAAATTAATAGTTTTATTAACTCACTAATTTAACTATAATATTAACTAAATTACTAATATAATATCCTTAATGAAGAATAACTTTAAGTATGCAAAATTATGTTTAAAAGATACAGTATTTTCGAAAAGTTCAAAAGTTAAATTGGCGAATTGATTCGCAATATTAGTCCAATGAAGTTAAGTTTTTAGTAACAGTCAATAATTCTACAGAACACATCATTATTAAAAGCAATACTTTCTGTTTTCAGAGATTTAAAAAAAATTAATTTCAACATTGCACTATCAGAGACAAAAATCAAAACCTAATTGTGAAAAAAAGATAATTTTCAACTATCTCCTTTCAAAAATGTTTGCTTATCTACATCATAGCCACATTTGCTCTTTCTTTTATTAATTAACTCAAATCCCAATTTCATAAGCAAAATTGATAATTTATTCATATTGCTTAACATTTCACTATTTTTTTAATGAGGCATAAAATAGTTTTGCCACAATACTAAATGAACCCCTAAGAACTAAAAGTAAAAATGGGGAATGCTCTCCCTGCCGCCGTCAAATAATGTTCCTAACTGTAAAATTGTTTATTTTGAGAAAATAATACTTTTCAAAGTTTTTCCTATTGACACGACGTAAGTCGCAAAAATGTGGTCGACACTGGTTATGAGGGTAGAGACCCGTGGGTCGTTTATTAAATGAGCGACAACAGGTTATTTTAACAAAAAATAAATCAAACCGAAAAGATAAACACAATAATAAAAATCTTCGCATAATATTGCGGCACTTTCGCTGGCGTCGACGACACGATGTCCGGCGTGATGCTTGGGCGACAAAAGGTTAGCAGCGTTGTAGGCGACGGTGCGCGGGTACGGATCGGTTGTTCGACGTTGTCGCTTACACAAAGGGAAGAAGACTCTTGCATTATTTGCGGCGGGTCGTCGTCGGCCGTTCAGCATTTGCTGGACTTTGCACCGTAGCGTAGAACACGCGGTGTTGGTCAGTCAAATATTCATAGTAGGGCGACGGCTGATAAAGGTGGCACGAGTCGCGGGGCATCGTGTATAACAAAGCGACACGGGCCGTGTCACTATACATAGGAAATAACTGGTTAATAATAACTGAACCATTCATTTAAAACTTATGAATATGTTTTAATTTATGTTAACTAAGAAATTATTGTATTTATTCTATCACATTATGTAAAAGGGTTTTTTTTTTACCCGTTTATAATTTAAAATAATAATAATAATAATATTCTTATACCTTAGTGGGAGGAATATGCAGCACAAAAATAGACAATAATAAAAATAACATAACCCATACTTCATCACCAGTCTATATTTAAAACTCTTCATAACTTTTGAAATAATGGTTCAAAAATTGTTATCAATCAGACATTTTCTAATATTTAAACTAATGATGGGCATTTTGGATTATTTAAAACTATCAAATAGTATTCGATAGTTTTTTAAAACTATTCGAATGGGCTACCGAATGATTTCAAAAAATATTAGATTAGTTCTATTTAAAATTTTTATTAAGTACACTTAATTATAATAAGAAGATAATTAACGAATACTTAAAATGAATTATTATCAATTAATAATAGCAAGATTAGTGATGGGTATTTTCAAATATTTTAAACTATCGATTAACTATTCGAATTGTGTTTATACAACCGAATAGTTAATTTTAGCATCGACTATCGAATATTTTTATTATTCGAATAGTTTTTGAATGACAATCGAATAGTTTGATAGTTACTATTCGATATTTCCCATCATTAATTTAAACTAGTAATATATGTATCTGTAGCCATATAAAAAATTAATTTTATACATTTGTAAGGGATAAGTGATAAACTTAACAAATATTTAAGAAATAATATTACTCATTTAAGATTTAAAATATTAATACAAAACTAAAATAATATAAAAATATTTAACTTAAATGCTACAAAAATTACTAAAAAATCCCCAATACATAATTCAATAACAATACTACCATTGTCAACACTTATAATACTGACGCATGATAATGGTATTATAATATTGTTTTATCATTTTTTTTAGTTTTAATTAATATTATAAATTTATTTTTAATTATTTAATTATATGAAACAGATGTATATACATGCTATATATATATATATATATATATATAACTACATTATAAGATAAAATAAATATTACTTTTATCATCTCGCAAATCGTCTTTAAAATTTTTTTTGTTAGAAGAAATTTTAAAAATTGCTTCAATTGATTCATGATCTGAATAACTGATATTGATGCCAGGTATTCGAGGCGGTAATGAATGCCTGTGTTCTTCTACTTGAACCTATATATTACATGGTATATAATTGAATGAAGTTTTCCTGCTATTATTTATTGACATAGAAAACTTAATAAAAACCAAAATAAAAATATTTTTAATTCTGACAAATCATTTAATCCCAACACTCCTCTTAATTTATTATAAAAACGCTAAATATAAAATAAAAATACTAAAAGTTGTGATATTATTTTATAACTATTATGTACTTTAAAGTTGTCAGCTAAATTAAACTATTATAATTCAATTTTAACATAATATTTATAGTTAATAAACTTTAGATGCAAACTAAATATCATACTATTTAGGGCTATTGTAATACTATTATTTTTTAATCTTTTTCTACCCGAGTTTTTCGTTATAATATCACTCATACTTTGTATTATAATAGTTATAATTATTATTTATTTATACACTGTTAAATAGAGATCGTCTAAACTGTATATTCTTATTGATAAACTAATTATGCTATGGTTTAATATTTTATGTTTTTGATTAAATTAATTTTATTACAACTCAACTCAACTAAAATTCTCAGCTTAATAGGTTAAATAAGTAACTATTTATTTTTGCAATTTAATTTTAAATTTGTGATTAAATAATAATTCATTAATATATAATTACATGATTAACTGTTTTTATAAAGACTGTCTTTAAGTGAAAAATACCATTTTTTACATTATCTTAAAAAAATTGAGATTATATGATTGTACATTGAATGGTTTTTTTAACAAGTTAAAAAAATAATTACTAATGAGTTTTGGCACCGAAGAAACAAAAAGTAATGTATATGATTAATAATAAAATATATGTCTATCTCATCATAATTATAAAACTCTAATTAAATGAAAATTATTTTTGTAATCAAAATAATTCCCTTGTTTCGATTTATATTAACTAATTTTTATGCAGAAAATGTTAAACAAAATTCTTTAAAGCAAGTGATATATATTCAAAAATATCATTGATTATTTTTTATATTTAAATATAAATGGTGTTAAGCCGCGCCTACCGCCGTAGTTGACCAAATGGATGACCATGCATGCACTTCTATAGTGGCGAAAAAGCACTATGTTCCCAGTGCAAAAGGCAACGGTAAACCACTGCACTTAATTTCCCCAAGACATAAAAGCTATGACAAGGCATAGTCTTTAGAAAAAGAAGAAGAAATATAAATGGATGACAAAAATAATTCTATTCTTAACACCTTTAATATATTTACTTACTATATTATTTTCATTTGATTTATACATGATATAGTCAATTCGATAAGTAGGTTCTTTAGTGTTTTTATAAGAATTTCTTGGATGATTAAATGTCCACTCAATTTTATTTGTTACACACTGAAACAATATAAGAAAAAGCTAAAATATCATGAATTATCTTGTAATGCAGTTAAATATAAAAATATCAGCCGTACCGAGATGATAAATTAGTCAAAGAGGATGCTACCAAAAAAAAAATTATTAAAAAAACCCAGCACAGTGCGGTCGCGGCATAGTAGAGTCCAGTATAGATTTAATCTGACAGTGATTAAAATCACTATCATAAGAAACGCTTCAATGCAAATCTGTATATAGTCTTTAATTCTAAGAAATTGGTTTGATTAATTATTTCCAGATTAGTAATTTTTACATTCAAAAATATAAAATATATTTTTTTAATTATATATTATATAATTTTTAATATTAATTGTATTCAAATTATTATTGATTTTGATTTTTAATAAGTTAAAAGTAATCATTTTTAACCTACTTTTTATTGTTCTTTAAAGTGAAAGTTTATAAAAAAAAAATGAATTTATTACTATAGTAATTTTTTTTTTAGATTTATGTTTTATATAGCAACATGATACCAAAAAATTTGGAATATTAACAGTCTATAATATTCCAAAAATTTGGAATGTTATAGACTGGTAGTAATACACACAAATAGAGTTAAAAAATTAATAAATTACAAAGTAAAATTATTTACTTTTGCAGTTGAATATTTTCATCTTATCAAATCTAATTCGACAATAAATACATTAAAAATATTAGAAATGAATCATTTTAATTGTTTGTATGGCTTAAGCTGTTTAGGTACTTTTTATTTGATTAATGGAATTTTTTTCAATTTTTGAGGGTAATATCACCAATTAAATACGAATTGTAATCATTTGTCATATTGTTGAAAAAAGTAGGTTAATTGAGGGTTGGAAAAAGAAATCGCTACCACAAAAAAAACCACATACTAAAATAATATTAACATAAATAAGAAACTTAAAAAAAATGTAAAATATTAATTGCCACAGGCGTATTCAAACCTGATACCCTAATAGTGAAAGACACAAGTATTATCGATTTACAGAACTGTTCGTCGCTTTCGCCAATTAATAAAATTGGGAATTTAAGCTAATTCAAATTTAATGTTACTTTTTTGACTTTAAAAAAGCAAAAAAATTTTTAAAAGTTTAACTTCTTATGTCTTATGAACTTTATTCTAAGTAATAATATAAACTTTAAGTTAAGTTTAAATATAAGGGTCAATATTTCCAGAATATTTTCAAAAATTACATTGAAAAAGCTTCTGTGCAAAAATTGTTTTTTTGAATTCCCCCTGCGGGCAGGTTTAGAGTAAGATTTTCAAAAAAATTATATCAAATGAAGGGAAAATATCTAAGGTTTCAATATAAAAAAAATAATTTTAATTTGTTCATTTTTAAAAAATTATGGTAGTTTTAAGTATTTAAATATTTCACGTCAAACAGTGATTTTTACATAAAAATTATAAGTTTCTTTAAATTCGACGGCCATTTTCCTATAGAAGAAAAGGTGTCAGGAAATTTTTTTTTTTTAACGTTTAGTATTTATTATAAGTTTTAATTTAAAGCAGCATTTCCAGAACATTTTCAAAAATTAAGTTGAGAAAGATCTACTTTTTATACTTTTTTTTCAAGTTTTGAAAGTCCCCTGTATAAAGGAAAATTTTCCAATTTAAATAAAAAATATGTACAATGAAAGAAGTATATATAATGTATTTAGAAAAAAAAATGTGTGTTGGTATATACATTATTCAAAAAGTTATAGCAATTTAAAGTTGAAAATTTAAAATCGAAAATTTTAACACAAAACTAGCATTTTTTTAACTACGGCAGCTGTTTGCACGTAGAAGATAAGTTATCGCGACAAATTTTTTTTTCATTTTATAGTACATGTCATTAACTTTATTTTAACATATGTTTGAAGCTCAGAGTATTTCCGGAACATTTTCAAAACTTAAGTTGAAAAAGTTAAATTTTTGTGCAGAAGTTGCTATTTTAAATCCCCCACTGTGGGTAGGTAAAGGGTCAGATTTTCAAAAAATTTAAATCAAATGAAAGACAAATATCTAAGGTTTCAATAAAAAAAAAATATAGGTTGATTTGTTAATTTGAAAAAGTTATGCTAGTTTTAAGAAAAAAAAGTGAAAAAAATGACAAAATTTACAGATTTGAAAAATTGTAATTTTTTTTTTGGAAATTTCCCTATTTACAGGGAACGGGGGAATTTTTTTTAATTTTTAAGGGTAATGCATTCAACTAGATACAATTTATATTACAATACTACATATTGTTCATCAAAATCGGTCCAGTAAGACTGAAAAAAAGTGGCAACAGATACAAAAAAAACACATCATGTTAAAATTAATACCTTCTCAGCTTCGCATCGAAGCTAAAAAACTGTTTAAGTGCTAATTAAAAACTATATATAATATAAGTACAAGCTAATAAATGATAAATAAAACAACATTTCAGATGAACAATTTAATGTTTGTAAAATAAAGTAAAGCTAAAACACAGTATTAGTTTAATAGTAACAATAAATATGTAATTATTTTTTATTACCATTGAATAGCAATCTTTCATATTTGATCCCTTTTCAATTAATTTGCAGCAAATATTATTTGGTTCTGAGTTAAGGTCACCAGCTAAAATAGATAAGTCTGAACCAACTGAAGTTAAACGTATAAAATTAGCTGTTTCAAATGCTTGCAGAATTCTATGTTTTTCATATTTGTCATGAGAGGGATTATAACATGCATGTAACTATAAAGATATATTAAACTTATTAAATTGTAATAAAATAAAATTTATGGTTATCTGAAAATAGAGATTAGAATATACAGATTGATTCAACTATAGTGAACCTCTCAATTACTTTTCAAGTAAAATAATTATTTACCATCAATAATGCACTCTTTGTATCATTGTAAAAGAAGAAATTAAAAGAATAGAGGCATTTGAAATATAATACTATACAAGAATGGATAACATAAAATGTAAATATTTGAGAAAAAATCAATATAGAATAATATACAGAAGAAACAAATGGAAATTTTTTTTTTTGACTTTTAGTATGTGATATAAGTTTTATATCAAAGTTTTAGTTTAACATATGTTTAAAGGATATAGTATTTCCACAAAATTTGCAAAAGTTGAAATGGTTAACTTTTTATACAAAAGTTTCCATTTTCAATCGTTCCTAGGAGCAATTAAAAATTCAATATATATATATTTATAAAAAATTTTTTTTTTAAATATTGACATTTGACCATTTTAAATATAGACATTTTTCTCATTTATATATAACAAGCGATATTTTTTTCAAATTTTGAAGGTAATGTCTTCTTATAAATTTGATTAATGATTTTTGGACAAAATCAATCCAGTAACAGAGACTTGTGGTAACAAAAAAAAAAAAAAAANAAACGGAGAAATTATAAAAATAATAAAGAAGTTATATTTTGCTTTACTTTTACGTGTATAAAAATTTAAAGAGCTTGATACAATAATTTTCAATAAAAACTGTTTGTTACTATAAATGAATGCACTGGACTTCAAGGAACTTTCATCAAAAGCAAAAATATACTTTTCCAAATCAAATTTTCAAGTTGTTATCAAATCTGCAATTAGACTTTATCTATCAGTTCTAATATTTTATATTATTACTAATTACATATAAAAAATAATTAAAAAAATTGTTTTCAAATTATTACTGATTTGATTTTTAATATGTTAAAAATAATCAGTCCAAATTTTCATTTTTAACCTATTTTTTTGGTTCTTTAAAGTTGATGAAAAATTTTTGATAAATATTTATGAAAGTTTATAGTAAAAAAAAATTGAATATATTAACATAACTTTTAGCTCAATTACTAAAAAAAAAAAGTTTAAAATTGACATTTAGGCCAGTCAACAAAGGAAAAATTTCTTAAGAAATTCCCAACCAAATTTTGTTTTATTAATAGTTCAATTAAAATATGTATAATGACATACTAATAGTCCTCATTGATTGATATTGAGATTTTTTTTTACAGCCTCGCAAAAGTTCAAAAATATGAGCTTTTTTATTTTTGTCAAAAAATATTTAACTTATAAAAAAAGTTTCGTACAAAAGTTGTTTAAAAGACAATTTTTTTATTTATAATTATAAACAAAAAAATTATCTTATATTTTTTCATTTAAACAAATATTTTTCTAGTTACATTACATTTAATATAAGTACTAAAATTTATATTCCATTTTTTTCATTTTACGGTTGTTTTTTATCATGTTATACATTAGACACAATGTTATTTATTTATTTATATTTATAAGATAACACCCTCGAAGGGCAATGTAGTACAGGTAGTAATATAATAATATAAATACAATTTTAAAAAATTAACAATATACAGTGATACATTTATAAAATTAAGGTGAACAATAATTAGATATTAAGTATAAAAATAATATAAATTAGAAGTAATGAATTATTATGAATATAACATTAAATATTTGTGTTAGAATGATTGTTATTAGTTATTACCCATTTTAATTTGTTAGGACAATCATAAAAAAATCAAAGTTGGAAATATTATTACAAGACATTAACATACGGTTTAATGGGCTATATTTAATGAAATTATTTTTACCTAGAATAGTAAAAAATAATTGTTGAGATCGGGTATTATAAGCTGGTATTTTAAAACAAATTTGATCAAGTAGCTCTGAACAGATAATTTTATTATTTAATAGTTTGTATATAAATGTTAAATCAATAAATAGACGTCTTGATTCTAAGGTTGGGATTTGACATTTGATTGCAACATCATTGATTGATTTACCTACCATACCTATTTTGTGAGCTATCATTCGAAAGAAGCGTCTTTGAATTTTTTCTATTTTATTTTTGTGGCCGGCTTGAGTTGGGTTCCAAATATAGAGCCGAATTCAAGTGTAGATCTAATAAGAGCTATGTATAAGGTAATTAAACAATTGGGGTCGTTAAATTCAGAGCAATTTCTCTTTATAAATCCTAAATTCCGAATAGCTTTATTATATATTATGTTAATGTGTTCAGAAAAATTTAGATCATCTGACAGTATTACACCTAAATCTCGAATATGGGAAACTTTTTGTAGTTTGTAATCACCAATATTATAGTCAGAAGGTATTCTTACTTTGCGACGACAAAATGAAATAAATGAGCATTTAGAACTATTTATCTCTAAGCCATTTAATGAACACCATTGAAATAGACTATTCAAGTCAATTTGTAAATGATTTATGTCATCTATAGAATTAATAGTGGTATATAATTTTAAATCATCTGCAAATAATAAGAACTTACAATATTTAAATATTGGGAAAATATCGTTTATAAAAATCAAAAATAACAAGGGAGACAAATGACCCCCTTGGGGTACTCCAGATGATACAATAAATTCATTGGAAATTTTATTATTAATTTTTACCATTTGAGTTCGATCAGTAAGATAAGAGGATAGCCATGATAAAATTGGATCACCAAAGCCAAAGTCGGATAGTTTTTTTATAAGAATTGAGTGGTCAACCGTATCAAATGCTTTTTTTATATCTGTATATATTACGTCTACTTGACCACCAGAGCCAACTGTGTTAGCTAAAAAGTTGAAAAATGTTAATAAATTTGTATCAATTGATTTATTTTTGCGAAATCCATGTTGTTCATTTATTAAAGTGTTTTTCAATATATCTGATAGTTTGGGCTCAATGAGTTTTTCAAAAAGTTTAGGTAGAACACTTAACTTAGAAATAGGTCTATAGTTATTGATAATCGATCGATCTCCGGTTTTCCAAATTGGTAATACATAACTAGATTTCCATGAATTTGGGAAAACGCCTGTTTTTAGAGATAAAGAGAATAGTTTGTGTACTGGGTAAGCTAAGGAATAACGACATAAATTTAAAAACAAAGCAGGGATAGAATCAGGGCCAGATGTTACGTCTAGTTTTAGTTGTGATAATCTATCAAACACATCACTAATGGAAAGTGAACAATAATTAATATCTACTAAATTAATTCTGTTCAATGAGATGTTTTGATTAATAACAGAATTGTTTTTATTATAAACTGATGAGAAGTAAGATCTAAACATATTTTCGATTGATAAGCTATTATCAGACACTGTATTATTATAATGCATCATGTTAGGAATAGTGTTGTCAGATTTGAATTTTTTTATATAGCTCCAAAAATATTTCGAATTGAGAGATAATTGATTTTGTGTGTAGATTAGATGATTACGGTAACATTCTTTCATTAATAATTTACATTTCCTTCTGGCATCGGAAAATAATCGATAGTCATTTGGATCATTTGAAATTTGAAATTTTACGTGAAGAGATTTTTTAGAAAAAATACATTGTTTTAGTTTGGTATTAAACCATATAGGAAATTTTGTTTTTTTTTTTTTGTAAATTTAAGTACATGTTTATTTATAATTTCATATAGTATATTGTAAAATGAATTTATATTTTTATTTATGCATTTTTTGTTCCCAGTTAATTTTGTTTAATTCATAACAAATTAACGAATAGTTAGCTATCTTAAAATTAAAGCAAGTGGTATAGGTAGAATTAATATTTACATTAGAACTGTTTAATTCGAAGACTGTTTTTAAAGCTGGATGGTAATTATCAATTGGGACTAAGATGTTGTTAGTTATAGTTACTGTGGCGTTAGAAATATTACTAAAAATCAGATCTAAAAGTGATCCAGAGTTATTGAAGTTGTTATTATATTGACGAAAATCATTTAATTGGCAACAATCAAAAATTACATCGGCTTTATCNTAACAATCAAAAATTATATTGGCTTTATCGGAATGTACTCCATTAAATACTAGGCCATCACTATCATTACTGAACGTAACATTCGGTAAATTATAGTCACCTGCAAGAATAACTTTTACATTAGGGCTATTAGATAAGATTTCTTCAATTGCTTCAACGTGTTTATTATAGGTAGATAACGGGCTGTTTGGGGGAATGTAACAAGCTCCTATTATTAGGTTAAAAGTATGGTTTAGTTTTAATTGAATGAAGACATGTTCGATATCGGATAGTGTATTAGACAATCTACTCATAACAAATTTATTTTTTCTTATACCAATTAAAACGCCGCCACCTCATAGATGTGTACTAGTTATGGNGTTTTCTTATACCAATTAAAACACCGCAACCTCTTAGATGTGTACTAGTTATGAAACATCTGTCCCTACGAAATAAAATATAATCATGTAAACCTAATTCTGGGTCTAAAATATTTTCATTAAGCCATGTTTCTACTAAAATAATACA
>NW_026099576.1:806474-851158 GCF_025091365.1 Daktulosphaira vitifoliae | reverse complement strand
AAAAAAAAAAAATCAATTTTAATAAATTCTAAGCGAGATATTACTATTTAAAGTTTAGGGGATTTAACAAATAAAACAGTAGTCGGGTAAATATAGTATCGTTATTATTTAGTGTACCAATAAGAAGTGGTAGCGCTTATCGATTTACGGTTCATAACGTTCTCGTCTGTAATGATTTTTTCTTAATAAACCCTAAACTTTAGAGACCCGTGGAGCGCTTAATATTTAATAAAATAAAATATTTTTTTTACAAAACATTTTTTTTTTTATTAAACTAAATATAATGGTATAAAAAAAAAATAGTGTTGCCATTTGAAAATATGAAGTTGACACTATTTTTAAGCAAAAGGGATGGTGGTAAAAATTTAAATTTTCTCGTGAAACAGCTCATCAAAGATCCATAATGATTAAAAAAAAAAAATTGTTTATAACTCTTATATTTTCAGAGATAATTCGTGAGGCATAGTTAGTCAATCACCCTGTATTGTCATAATTTAATAATGAAATATTACGTTTAAGTTCCGGTAACTTAGTTTTTAATCCTCTAACATTTTAAATTGTTTATTAGTTTGATTTACATACTTTGAATAATTTACAATGGATGGATATGACCTTCGAGGGGAAATTAGTTTTTTTTGGCTAATTGAGGAGATCCGTTGATGTATTTTATGAACCAGTTTGCTTCACCCGCATTTCGTTTTTGGATTAACTCATTGCGTAAGTTTTTCATGTACTCTCGTTGCATATTTGTCAAATCTTGGTTGATCCATATGCCTTGCCNCAAATCTTGGTTGATCCATATGTCTTGCCATTGAGTTTGGTTTCGTAATCGATTTTTAGCTTTGAGGACGGTAGTAACATCTTCTAGTGATGATAGTTTAATTCATATTGGACGTGGTTTAGAATTAAAATTTCCCAGCCGTTTACTTTTGGTAACTGTAATATTTACATTCAAGATTTTTAATAAATCGTTCACTAAATGATCCGTATTATCGGAATTTTCCTCGAGTTTGTCGGGTACTTTAAATATTAATATATTTTTATTTCGACGGAGTCTATCAAGTGTTTCGTTAACAGAGTTGTAGGCTGATGGGTGTGTATTTAATGAAAATTTTTCAAGTCGGAGATTTTATTTTTTAGTGAATCGAGTTCCAATTGTAAGTTTGAATTATGTTTTTTAAGGTTGGTAACTTCGGAGTTTAAATTGTTGATGGTATCTTTAAAAGATTTGATAGACGATTCCATTGAAATTAATTTTGTATTTATGCTTTTTAAACCTGAATCTTGTGAAGTAATTAAGTTCCAAACATCTTCTACTGTTATTTTTTTTGTGATAGAGTTTGAATTCGATGAATTTTGTAATTTTTTGATAGGAGTATCCTGTTTTGTTTTGTTATTGGACGAATTATCAGACATAATTAAAAATATTGTGGTTGAAAATTGATTATAAAAATTATATTTATTATATATTAAGAGAAAAAAAAACGTTAAATGCACGCACACACGTCTTACTCGGATATTACGTCAGTATATATTCAAAAAATGTTTGTAAGNAAGGCCGGTACTATGCATTATAAATGCATTTGTGTGTATGTGTGAGTTTATTTATTTATAGTATCATTTAAGTGTAGTGTATATTAATATACAAGGGATAGAGTAGGTAATTGATTTGACACTATATTGTTTAAACCCAACTAAACGCTAAATTGTACATTCCCAAACAACAATCATATTATGTCAATTGTCACCGGAATTTCTGGTAATCTTTTTCTTTTTCTTTGCCTTAATCCCAGCTACTTGGGGTCGGCCACTCTTATCCTAAACTTCCACTTGACACGATCTCCCACATCTTCTACGCTCACATCAGCTGTCCTCAAATCGCATTCAATAGCATCCCTCCATCTCTTTTTTGGTCTTCCTCTATCTCTTCTTCCTTCAACATTCATTTCTATAACTGTTCTTACAGCTTCCGATTCTTCTCTCCTCATAGCATGACTAAACAATCTAAAACAACACCTTTACNACAAACAGTTTTTATTGAAAATTATTGTATCAAGCCCTTTAAATTTTTATACACGTAAAAGTAAAGCAAAATATAACTTCTTTATTATTTTTATAATTTCTCCGTTTAAATTACAATATTAAATATCAATTTCATACTAAATTTAATAATTATAATTAGTATATATTAAAATATTATATTTTAAAATCAAAGAACTACTAATCATGATATAATTGAAAAAATAAGAGTTGATGTTGCTTTTGGAATAATCCACCAATTGCCTATTTAAAAAATAAAAAAAATTGGTTGGGAATTTTTTCTGCTATTCTCCAAAATTACTCCTTCGTTGACTAGAATGAATCATTAAATAAAAAATTTTATGAGAATTAAAACAATGTTATTTTTAAGATTAATATGCAGTCAGAAANTTAAAACAATGTTATTTTTAAGATTAATATGCAGTCAGGAAATTTTATAATTACTATTTGTTGTAAATTTATCAGAAAAACTCATTATTTTTTGCAATTTTATCGTAATAGAACACTTAAATAGAAATCATAATATCATTTCTAAGTAATTTTTGGTATTTAAAAAGATTAAAAGTTATGGTAATATATTCAATTTTTTTTACTATAAACTTTCATATATCTTTATCAAAAATTTTTCATCAACTATAAAGAACCAAAAAAATAGGTTAAAATTGAAAATTTGGACTGATTATTTTTAACATATTAAAAATCAAATCAGTAATAATTTGAAAACAAATTTTTTAATTATTTTTTATATGTAATTAGTAATAATATAAAATATTAGAACTAATAGATAAAGTCTAATTGCAGATTTAATAACAACGCGAAAATTTGATTTAGAAAAGTATATTTTTGCTTCTGATGAAAGTTCTTTGTAGTCCAGTGCATTTTTTTATAGTAACAAACAGTTTTTATTGAAAATTATTGTATCAAGCCCTTTAAATTTTTATACACGTAAAAGTAAAGCAAAATATAACTTCTTTATTATTTTTATAATTTCTCCGTTTAAATTACAATATTAAATATCAATTTCATACTAAATTTAATAATTATAATTAGTATATATTCATATATTATATTTTAAAATCAAAGAACTACTAATCATGATATAATTAAAGAAATAAAAGTTGATGATGCTTTTGGAATAATCCACCAAATTCCTACTTTAAAAAAAAAAATTTGGCTAGGAATTTTTTCTGTTATTTGCCAAAATTACTCCTTCGTTGACTAGAATAAATCATTAAATAGAAAATTTGATGAGAATTAAAACAATGTTATTTTTAAGATTAATATGCAGTCAGAAAGTTTTATAATTACTATTTATTGTAAATTTATCAGAAAAGTTCATTATTTTTTTGCATTTTTATGGTAATAGATAACTTAAATAGAAGTAATAGTAATAATTTCCTAGTAACTTTTGTTGTTTGAAGAAAAGATTCTATAATTGAAATATTGAGAACTTAATTAATTTTAATGATTTACTTTAACTAAATGAACCAATCAAAACAAAGTTGTTAAAAAGATTTACTCAATNCAAAGTTGTTACAAAGATTTATTCAATTGAGCGTATTATAAAATTTGATTATAATTGTAAAAATCCATTATTAATTCAGGAGAAATTAACAATCATTTATTTTTAGAAATGATTTATATAACATGTTAACAAAAAATTTGGAATATTATAGTCTAGTATATGCACACACAAATAGAGTAAAGTATTATGAAATTACAAAGTAAAATGATTTAATTTTGTAGTTGAAACCTATCATATCAAACTTGATTCGTTAATAAATATTTTGAAAACATTAGAAATGAATGATTTTAATTGTCTGTATGGAGAACATGGGATAAGTAACTGTTTAATTGATAAATTAGAATTTTTTTTTCAATTTTTGAGGGTAATATCTTCAACTAGATACGAATTGTAGTCATTGGACGTATCNGTTTAATTGATAAATTAGAATTTTTTTTTCAATTTTTGAGGGTAATATCTTCAACTAGATACGAATTGTAGTCATTTGACGTATTGTTGATAAAAGTAGGTCAAGTTAGAGCAAAGAAAATAAATGATAGTCACAAAAAAATATCTTCTCAGCTTTGCATCGAAGCTAAAACTTAAAATATAGTAAAATAATTTTAATACGAATAAGAAATTTCTTCTTACAAGGGGCGACTAAAGTGATGGGATCCTTGATCTTTATTGAAGTTATTGAATCTAAATGAGATAAAAATCAAACGAGTTAAAAATTTATACTAACTTAAAAAGAATTAAGAAAAAATGCAAAAAATTCATTGCCATACGCGGGTTGGAACCTCGTACCCCAAGCGTGTAAAAGATAAGTTTTACCAACTCGGCAACCGTACGTCGATGCCGTCAGTTGAAAAAATTGGCTATTTAAGCTAAATTAAATTTCAAAGTTATTTTTCTCGACTTAAAAGAAGCAAACAAATTTAAATAAGTTTAACTTTCTATGCTATATTAATTTTTTATTTATATAATATTTATGAAAATCTGTACTCCCCTTGTCAGGTATTTTAAAATAAAATAAAATACAAAACCCAGAATTTTAACACAAAAATAGCAAATTTTTGAATACGGTAGTCATTTTTACCATAAAGACAAATCCAGAGGTCAAATTCTTTTTTTTTTCAAATTAAAGTATATTACATAAGCTTTAATTTAAGATATATATAAAAGTGTCAGTATTTCCGGAATACTTTCAAAAATTAAATTGAAAATATCTTAGTAACAATATGTATGTTTAAAGTTTTGACCCCCCTTGTTAAAGGGATATGATCCGATTTACAAAAAAAGCGTGCCAGATGAAAGGGGAATATAAATATTTATTATAAAAAAATAATAATATTGATCCATACATTTTTCCAAAAGTTATATAAAATATAAATTAAATAATATAACATATAAAATCGAGATTTTTTTCACGGAAATCGTACGTTTTTCTTTAACTTTGATGTCCGTTTTCACAACGAAGACAAGTCCAGAGGTCAAATTTTTTTTTTCAAATTAAAGTATATTAAATAAAAGTCTTTCCGGAACATTTTCAAAAGTTAAGTTGAAAAAGTTCTACTTTCTATACGCATTTTAAAAGGTTTGCACCCTCCCTGTATAAAGGGAAATGGTCCGATTTTAAAAAAAAGTATGTCGAATNTAAAAGGTCCGATTTAAAAAAATAGTATGTTGAATGAAAGAGATATATATAAAGTATTTATTATTAAAAAATAGAATTGATTCATTCATTTTTTAAAAAGTTATAGCATCATAATGTTAAGAAATGTGAAATATAATATCAAGAATTTTTTTAAAAAAATAGCATATTTTTGCATAGGGTAGTCATTTTCACCACGAAGACAAGTCCAGAGGACAAATTTTTTTTTTTCAAATTAAAGTATTTTATATCAGCTTTAATTTAAGATATAAATAAAAGTGTCAGTCTTTCCGGAACATTTTCAAAAGTTAAGTTGAAAAAGTTAATTTTTTGTAAAAAAGTTACCATTTTGAGCACCCCCCCTGTATAAAGGGAAATGGTCCGATTTTAAAAAAAAGTATGTCGAATGAAAGAAGTATATATAAAGTATTTATCATTAAAGAATAAAGTTGATTCATGCATTTTTTAAAAAGTTATAGCAACATAATGTTAAAAAATGTAAAATATAATATCAAGAATTTTTTCACAAAAATAGCATATTTTTGCATACGGTAGTCATTTTCACCATGAAGACAAGTCCAGAGGTCAAATTTTTTTTTTTCAAATTAAAGTATATTACATTAGCTTTAATTTAAGGTATATATAAAATTGTCAGTCTTTCCGGAACATTTTCAAAAGTTAAGTTGAAAAAGTTAATTTTTTGTAAAAAAGTTACCATTTTGAAACCCTTCCTGTGGGCTGTTAAAGGGTCAAATGTTCACAAAAATATATAAAAAGATAGGTAAATATCTAAGGTATCTATAAAAAAAATATATATATTGATTGGGTTATTTTTAAAAAAGTTATGGCAATTTTAAGTAAAAAAAAATGAAAAAATATCGAAAATTAGCGATTTTTAAATTTGTAATTTTTTGGGGGATTTCCCCCGTTTACGGGGAACGAGGGAATTTTTTTCAATTTTTGAGGGTAATGTCTTCGACTAGATACGATTTGTGATCTTTTGACATATTGTTCATCAAAATCGGTCCAGTGAGAGCTAAGATTGAGATGTTCACAGACACAAAAAAATAAAAAAAAAAAAAAAAAAAAACATCATAGTAAAATTAATACCTTCTCAGCTTCGCATCGAAGCTAAAAAAACATAATAATAAAATTATGCTCTGTAATAGTATGAAATGTGTAAAATTTTCTTACATGAGTAGTATACACATTGACAATGAGGCCATTTATATTAATACAACATAATCCAATTCCTTTTCCACCAAACCAATCTCCATGAAACAACATATGTAAATAACCATTTAAAAGAAATGAATGGTAATGAATATCAATAATTGGGTAATGTGACATTATACACATTCCTGATCCTAACATTCCACTAGATAATAAATAAAAACATACACACGTATTTATATAAACAAACAGATAATTTTTGTATGATTACTCTAAAGTAATGCCATGCTGGTAATTCTAGGACACCCATAAAAATGCCGGTAAAAAAAAGTGTCTATAGTTTGGATCAATAAGTAATAGTAGATAAGCAATAATCTATTAAACCATAATTTTATGTTGTTTAAAAAATATTCTAAAACTAAGTACAATGGTTACATAATAATTTTCTTAGAATAAAAATGTTCAATATAAGGGTTTTAAAATTATTTTTACTATTTCACTGTTAAATTTTATTAAGATATATAGAATTCAGACCTTTATAATTAATATTAACTATAATTTTATTACTACTATACCAGTGTATAGCATAAAATGTAAACATTTTCAGGACTTATATTCATTATCTATTTTAATGAACTTTAATCTTAATCTTGTAGGGCACACCCCTACTCATCAATATTTTATCGTTATAGTCTGTAATTTTTCAATATACAGAGTGTCCCAGCTTGTTATGACAAATTCTATAATTCTTACATTTTTGATTAACTGAATATGTTTTGTTAATTTTTATTTTATCATAACTTTTCCAGGCTTATCATAGCAACCTCTCCCAAAGAAGAGGTTTTCTTAACGACTATTACTTAAGGATGGGTGGTTAGTCTATAACCAGAGAGGGGGATGGCAACTCTAATTACCAAATTGATCACTCGCTCAGCAAATGATGCCATCTGTGATCGAGTTTTGGACCCAAAGCAGTGTATTTGTAATATAGTTTATCATTTGTAAAGTTGGAAGTAGAACATTTTTGTAATGTTTGGATTGATTGTAATTTCCTGAATTATTGTTACTAGACCAGGAGTTAAATATTTATAAACATTTTTGAAAAAGATTGTATTATTAATTTTGTAAAAAGAAAAACAAAATATTTTAGTATATAAGACGAAATGGAATGAATTGTGGAGAAGAGAGAGGACCTCGGGAACACCGAAGGTAATCTCTTTTCACGCAGTACGTTTATAACATTAAATTTTCATTTTGTCTATTGTTTTATTGTGTTTTAAGTGTATCTTTATTTTGTTTGTTTTATATTGTTTAATTATATCTTTAATAATTACATTTGCGTTATTATTGAACTTTTATTACTTAAAGTTTTTTTTTTTTTTTAATACAACATGTGTTAAGCACTGCTGCATTATTGACTCAACCACACCATTTGTATCGTTTTGTTACTTAATTTATAAAAAACTTGTTTAAGTATAGAAATAAAATAATCTTATAACAAAACAGAAAAAGAAAAAAAACGATTTTTTGTTAAAATTACTCCATTTTTCAAATTTTTTTTCTTAGTAAAAGCACTTAGTCACAAGACTCACCCGTGATTGTTTTAAAATGTTGAGATTTTGAGAAAAAAAATGCTTGCCAGCATTTTAAGACTTAGAGTTTAGGGTTTTTTTTTTTTTAAATCCACTCACATATTTTGAATAGGTTATAGTTTCATTTTTATGCATATATATATATATATATATATATATAGACTCTGATTTTGTAGGTAATGAATTTTTTACTTTAGTTCATATTTAATACATGTTATAGTTGTCATATATGAATTGATTTGGTTAACTATATTTTTGTTTTTAAAATTATTTTAACATTTTAAGTTTGGTTTATTAATTATAAAGATACTCTTTGTCAATTTTTAATAATATGTTAATAATACAACATTTGTTGATATATTTAATCAAATTTATTTTTATATATATCTTTTGTTTGAACTTTGACTTTATAATCAACTTACTGCTGAAATGTACTTTTTCCACTTTGAACTTTTTTTTTATGTCCAGGCAAAGTTTATACTAGGATTCAATTTTACATTTGCACATAGCAATATATTTTGTATATTTTATCAAGAAATGTTTGATAAGTTATAAATCAAATTCAGCATGGTTATAAATATATAAATTTGTACATACATTATCAGAAAAGTACAGTATTAATAATTTTATTTATCTTATGTATAATACATAAATCTATGAGTTTATCATGAAAATTGGGATTCATCTATGACAACTATACTGTATAATGTCAAATAATAGTAACCAAAATTCTTATAAAAATTGACTTTCTTACATAGTCCCAGGAATAATAGCCTGCTGAATTTTTCTGTAATTATTCTATAATATTAATACGATTATTATAACTAGAATATTATTAATGATTGTGTATACCAGGGGCATATTTAAGGTGAATTTAGGTGATTTCCTCCCTTGAACCAGCTCTATGAATATTTTTTTAAGCCAACTTCTATGAAAAATAGCTCAAATGACCTTTATTTTGATTATCACTTTGATTTTTAGCAAATAAATTTCTATAGCATGTTTATCAAAGTAAAAAAATTTAAATATGCCCTTAGTGAATACCTCAGTAAAAAAACATCAACCCATACATTTTACTAATTTTTCTTTTTGAATTTTTATGATTTTATTAATTAAATTTTTAATACATTTTTGTTACACTGATACTGATGTAATATTTTTCGTACAAAACACTTATTGTACCTGGCATAGGCAGATACTCTTACTGGAATCAGTAGTTATAAGGCCGGCCCAAAAAGGCTTACGCGCCAAAGACACATGAGGCTTGTAGGGTCCCAGGTTTGGGGGAGAGCACCAGCTAGGCAAAGCCTAGTATGATAAAATATAAATACTATTAGACACAAGTAATAATTACTTAAAAAAAAATAACATATTTGTAAAATAACCATTTTTGTTAGGGTTATAGTAGCATAATAATATTATCAAGGTAATAGACACACAATACTAAATAGTTTTTTGTATTTAATAGTTATTGTTTCTTGAACTGTACTCTGAAAAAATTTTAAAAACCCTCCTAGTAAAAATAGTTAAAAACTTTAATAGTCAATTATAAGTTAGAATACAACATGTAATACAATCATAATAATATGATACTGATTAGGCCACCTAAGTTTCTAACCTTTTATTAAACGTTAAATTAACTAAATAAAGATTAGCATGGCCCCTGCGAAATTGTGCTTATCTGTAGTCTATGTAAAATTGTTATTGGGCATCGCCCATTTGAAATTATAATAAATAAATAAATAAATCAATTTAGATATACTTTAATATAAAAACATAATGTGATCAAACCTATTGAAGTAGTGTGAATGCTTGAATCTTTCTTTACAAGTATTTTTTAAATGTTCGAAATCGTCTTCACACCATAACTCTTGTAAGCACACAATATCATATTTATTATCAATAAGTACTTTAGCTAATTTTCTAATACGTATTGAGCGATTTTTTCCAAAATATTTCAGCCCCCTAATATAAAATAAAAAGTATACATACAAATACAAATTTATAAAAGAAAGCTTAAATTAAAGATATTACTTCCTTACCAAACGTTAAGTGTGAATACACTCAAATACATTTTGACTATAGACTAAATTAAAAGAAAAAATTATATAGTACATAAAGTGTTCTCTGGTTATCACAAAATTTTATTTTTCAATAGAAAACTTCTTTTTTTTAATATTTTATTAAATGTATTAATTGAATAAAGGAATAAAAGTTTAAACTAGAAACCTACTTAATAAAAACTCATTAACAACGTGATAATATTATTAAGTTATTGTTAACAAAATATTTGATAACAGAAATAGTTTTACAGCACGACTCAGGAAGATAACATCAGAACACCATAGACGCTCGCATAGTAAAATAAATAACGGAAAACGGATGTCAGAGTTGTTATGAGTGATCATTGAGAATTAATCACTTGTACAAAATATGTAACAGATTCCGTAGAGGGGTCAGTTGTGTTCTAAGGAGTACAATAACAGATAAATTCAAATAGCACGCCTAATGCGTGTCGACAGTTTCACAGAATGTGGTATGGGTAGTATATTGTTTGCACGAGGGACACTCGTTTCGACCACCGTCGAGTCGGACGAATAATTGTAGTCACCTAGTATGATACGATTACTCAGTTCAAGTAATCCGATAAATATTTAATATTTAGGTAAAGTAGTAGTAGGGAAAATGAATATTCCAATATTCGCCAAATAAATAAATATACTTTATTTTAACTTGTTAACTGAAAATAATATGTAAGACTTGTTAGATCAATCTAAATAATGAAACCAGCATTTTTATTCATAACAGTTTATTACAGAAAAAACATGAATTCTTAAAAACGTTCTAACTACTCTTCTTTTTAAAACAATAACAGCCTATTACCAATGATAATATATAATGCTAAACAGTGTAGCCACCTTACAAATACAAGAATGAATTTATTATTCAAACAAAATGAATATAAATCAGAGTTAGGTTTTAAGAGTAGACACTCTCAAATAGTATGGTATGGGTTCTAAAATTGGATTTTTAGGTTTTGATTTTCGTCCCTGGTATTGCATTATTGAAATTATTGTTTTTTAAAAATCTCTAAAACAAAAATTATTGGTTTTAATAATGATGTTTTCTGTAAAATTATTGCCTATTACTAAATCCTAAACTTCCATTTGATTATTATTGCTAATCAATTTGCCGAAGTACCTAAATCAGCTTTTGATTTCCTTTTCCTCATTTCTTAATTACATCATTTTTATGAAATAAACTAGTTAAATATATACGTTGCTATTTGAAATATAAAGTTGACACCCCTATAAGTATAAGGGATGATTCAAAAAAGTAATTATTAGTTGATAAAACAAGAAATATATCTTCTTCTTTTTCATAGCTGATCTTACTGCAGTCATACCTGTTGAATGGAATAGGTTATGTAATTAAAAGATTTAGAAATTATTTGTAATATAATAGTATTTAATATAAAATGTTAAAACATATAATATAAGAGATGTACAACGGCAACGGGTCACTTTACTCGATAGACGGTGAAACTACGACTAAACTCTAAACATGTATACAATAGGCTGCATTGAGTAAAACAACATAATCGTAAAAGGAATGTGTCCCTTTGACCTTGTACTATACTAACATAAGTAAAAATACATTAAACTGTTATCTTAAATAATATTACTGTACCCAGTGTGTTGTTTAATAATATCAACAATAACCCTCACCTATTTACCACCTTGATTTCTCTTGCTTCCACTTAGTTTCCTGCTTACAACAAATATTAACTTTGTTAACATTAACTAGAACGGAAATGTGATCTCTTTTATTTAATCTTTTAATAAAGGATTGCTCAAAGTATACTTTGTAGCGTTGGTACCATGTTACCTACCTTCATCCCCGTGATTAACAACATTTAGAAAAAGTAGGTTATATTATCTTTTTGTTACACATGTAATGATCTCGTTACCTTTTTTAACTTTTAAAATAAAAGCAGGTATATTTAATAAATATTTTGTGATGTTCTTTAGTTTTAATAAAAATAAATAATATAAATAGCCACAAGTGGTGACCACGACGAGACGTTCTTTTTTTTTACGTTTTTAAGATTACAAATTACATTTTTAATTATGACTGACGAAATTTCCAGTCCCAAAAGCAGGGGCGTCATTTCAATTTTTATTTTTTGGGTGTGCAAGATTTCAAGTAGGCCAATTTAAAATTTCATCAGGCCATATAAAAATAGATATGCCTACTTAAGTAAATAAAAAAACCCAACCCAGCACAGTGGGGTCCTAGCATAGTTGGGACAAGTAAAACTGATATCTGACAGTGATTGAAATCACTATCATAAGAAACGCTTCTATGCAAATCTGTAGATAGTATTTATTTTTAAGAAATTGTTGGATTATTCCAAAAGTAAAATAAACTCTTATTTTTTGTTCTACATTGACTCTCATTTGCACATAAAAAATAGGTTGTTACAATTGAGTTCTGCAACTATACAGTCAGTATAGTTGCAGCCACCGACTAGCAACCATCACTCTGAAGATGGACTCTGCAATGAGTCCGAAACGTCAGAACTCAACTGTAAACATGGATATATCCTCAAGCACTTCAAGCAACAAAACAATCCATGAAAGTTTTAACACATTCATAGGTTGTTACAATTTTTTTTTTTTTTTTTAACTTTTAATACATTTTAATACATAAAACAAGCTTTATTTTAACATATATTTAAAAATCGCAGTATTCCGGAACATTTTAAAAAGTTAAGTTGAAAAAGTTCTATTTTTTATACAAAATTTAAAGTCACTTTTCTTAACTTTGAGGAGGTAAAATAATCAAAATAAGTTTATATTTATATTTAATGTGGAATGAGGGACTAGTAGATTTATTAGTGAGAAAGAGGTATTGGAGGCTGTGGCATCAATGAAAAAGAATAAAGCAGTAGGACCAGATAAAGTTCCAGTAGAACTATGGAAAATATCAGGTGGTATTGGCATAAAGTGGTTGAAGGATTTTTTTAATAAAATCTTATTAGAAAAAAAATTCCAAAGTAATGGAGGAATAGTATTGTGGTGATGATATTTAAAGGTAAAGGAGACATACAGGAATGTGATATGGGGCGGCTCATGTGAGTATAGATGATGTGGGAAGTCGTGTCAAGTGGAAGTTTTGGATAAGAGTACTCGACCCCAGGTAGTTGGAATTAAGGCGAGGAAAAAGAAGAAGAAGAATATTTATATTAAATGTTCGTTGGATTTATGCAACTTTTATAAAAATTGTTGGACTCATTACTATGGCAAACCCTTATAAGATATTTTAAAATAAACAAAAAAATAGCATATATTTTAACTACAGCAGCCATTTGGATAAAGAAGACAGGTCATCGGGACAATTTTTTTTTTTTTAATTTTTAGTATGTAACAAGTTTAATTAGAAATATGTTTATAGACGCAGTATTTCTGGAACATTTTTCAAACTTAAGTTGAAAAGTTGAGTTTTGTAAAAAAAGTTGTTATTTTGAATCCCCCCTTTGTGGGAAGGTAAAGGGTTAGATTATCATAAAATTGATATACAATGTAAAGAAAATACGTAAGGTGTTTATATAAAAAAAAATGCGGTGACTACCGTACTCTTAATAACCAAACAGTACCAGACAGTTATCCAGTCCCACATATACATGATGTATCATCCATGCTCCAAGGCACGGCTTGTTTTTCTAAAATTGATTTAAAAAAAGCATATTATCAAATTCCGGTAGCTCCTGAAGATATTAAAAAAGCAGTTAGTGAGTAGTGAGTACTCCTTTCGGATTATTTGAATTTATTTGTATGCCATTTGGATTACGTAATGTTGGTCAAACATTCCATAGATTGATGTACAGAGCACTGAATGGATTGGATTTTTGTTTTTATTTGATTTTCGATTTGAAACTTATGGATTGTTATTAAATGTTACAAAATGTGTATTTGGTGTTGAACAAATCGACTTTTTAGGGTACAGTATCTGTAGCTCAGGCACTACACCACTACCTCAGATAGTTTAAGCCATTTTTGACTATAAGAAACCAAGAACAGTTAAAGAACTAAGAAAATTTTTAGGTATGATCAATTTTTACAGACATTTCTTACCAAACATTTCAAATACCAATATTAAATTACTAAAAAGCAAATAAAAAAAATGACAAAACTGAAATTCAGTGAAATGAAGAAACAGAAAATGCTTTCCAGAATTGTAAAATATCTTTAACACAAGCCACCTTATTAGCTCATCCTAAAAGTGCAGCCAAATTATTTTTAAAGGTTGACGCTTCAAATTGTGCTGTTGGAGGTGTTTTAGAACAAGAAGAGGATAAAATTTGGAAGCCATTTGCATTTTTCTCAAAAAAAAAAATAAGTGCCACCTAACAAAAATTTAGCACCAATGATAAAGAGCTGCTTGTTATATACCTAGCAGTTAAGCATTTCAAACATATGTTGCAAGCTAGCAATATTTACAATATGGACTGATCACAAACCTATAGTGTATGCATTTAACCAAAAGTTAGACAAATGTTCATCTAGACAATTTAGGCATTTAGATTTCATTGCACAATTTATTAATCACATCAGACATATTTCTGTAAAAGAAAATATCACTACTGATTTTCTCTCTAGAATTGAACAAATAAATGTGAAAACAATTAACTATAAAGAAATTGCAAAAGTACAGGAAGAAGATTCTGAATTACAAAATTTTCTTAAGGAGAACACTAGTATGAAACTAAACAAAATAACTTTTCCTGGATCAAATTCTTCCTTAATATGTGATACATCAATTGATTTAATTCGACCATACATTCCAGTTACTCATCGTAGACAAGTGTTTAACATTATTCATGGACTATCCCACCCTGGAGTCAAAGCAACTACACACTTAATTAAAAGTAAATTAATTTAGCCAAACGTAAATAAAAATATTTCATTGTGGATAAAAACATGTATACCATGCCAACAGTCAAAAATTACAAGACATGTTATAAGTGCTCCAGAAATTTTTCCAACACTTAGTGAACGTTTCCAAAATATACATATTGATTTGATTGGACCCCTCCCACCTTGCAAAGATATTGTTATTGTTTGACATGTGTCGAAAGATACACTAGATGGTCAGAGGCATATCCTATACATAGGAAAAGGGGAGAAAAAAGTTTCCATCGACAGACTAAAGCCAGCTTACATAGAACATCCAACTCAGCAGCCAATCACCCAGATACAACCCTCTCAGTTACAAATATTTTCCCAAAAGAACCAAATAATGAAAGAATTATCTGAAAAAAATAATCATCAGGAAACTACCAGATTGGGTCGAGCTAAGCGGTCACCAATGAGATTTAAAGAATGAAGAGATTTTACATGATATAGTTACTTATTATTTTTTATTTTTATATTTCTTTTATGTATATTTCTAATGAATACTAAAACCTAACGTTTTCACTGAATGGGGAGTATGTAATAAATCGTATTAGAAGTAGATTAAGAATGGGGACTTATCAATTACATTTAAAACTCTCTAATTTTCTAAGTCAATCACAGTGGGAAATCATCGAGCAGAAGATGTACCAAGTGATTAAACATAAATTTAAAATAAAAAAAGAAAACTAAAAGAAAAAATTACAAAATTTTAGAATACAATAATAAGAGCCAAATAAATTATTTAAAAATAATTATTTAAATAAATAATTATAAGTCCGAGTGTTTCATTTTCTAAATCTGAGGGGACGATTAAGTTAAAAATTACACGAACATTGTGTTTTCCACTAAAGAAACTGAAATACTTAAGTTGGGTCTTAAAACAAGTTTTTTACCAAAAAATTTCCGAAGATCTACTAATAGGCATTGAAATGGGAATTAAAAGTGATTATTTTAATAATCAAGACTTAGCAAGAAAGAAATGTTTAAATTTTCTACAAAAAAATTCTGTTGTAAATAAATGGGTTTTAGGAAAAAATTAAAAACATTCACGACTCATACAGGACTGAATAAAAAATGTTCTTATTTCAAGTCAGATAAGGGGAATTCCATAGTAATACTGAAGAAAGAAGATTATTTCGAGAGAGTATCAAAAATGATTCAAGAAGGTCCATATAAAGAAATTAAAAAGAATCCATTAAGTAAAATGATAAGGGAGGCTACATACGTAATCAATAGTTCAAAATTTATAATTGAAGAAAAATTCAGGTTTTTTATTAAAATTTCAAACTCTCAAATACCTAAACTATATGCTTGGCCAAAAATACATAAGCCAAAAAATAATATGTGACCTATTATGTCGAATATTATTTATTTATTGTTAAAGTAACGCTTATTTAGGCAATGAGTACAGTTAATATACATTATATAAAAACAATATTTAAGTATACAGGGTGATTTTTTTATCATAACCCACTCAATTATTTATAGAATAATAATAATTAAAAATTTTTTTTATTATTATCTTTAGTTACACATTATTTTTGAATTATTAACTATGTAATGCTTTTTAAGTTCATCCCTTATCCCTGGTAAGAGTGTCAACTTTGTTTTTTTAAATGGTAACACATATTTTGAATTTAATAAAATGTTTGAGTTTTTAATTCAATAGTAAATGGCATTTGAATTTTTAATGAAACTTAATTTGTTTATTAGATATAAACATTTGAAGTTTCAAATTTTTGAACTAATATACAGGTATAATACACAAGGGATTACAAATACAGGTAGCTAATTGATTTTTTATGACATCGATATTAGCAGGTACACAGCATTGTTATTATCAATGATAGTAAGGTACATTGTTGTGAGTTTATAAATACACTAACTGACAATACAANCGTGTTATACGCTACGGTGCAAAGTCCAGCAAATGCCGCACGGCCGACGACGACCCGCCGCAAATGGTGCGAGAGTCTTCCTCCCGTTGTGAAAGCGACAACGTCGACAGCCGAACCGCACCCGCGCACCGTCGCCTACAACGCTGCTAACCATTTTGCCGTCCAAGGATTACGCCGGACATCGCGTCGTCGACGCCAGCGAAAGTGCCGCGATATTATGCGAAGATTATTATTACTGTGTTAATCTTTTCGGTTTGTTTTATTTTTGTTAACATAATCTGTTGTCGCTCATTTAATAAACGGCCCACGGGTCTCTACCCTCAAAACCAGTGTCGACCACATTTTTGCGACGTAAGTCGTGTCAAAATTCAAATGCCTTATTCCTGGTAAGAGTGTCAACTTTGTTTTTTTAAATGGTAACACATATTTTGAATTTAATAAAATGTTTGAGTTTTTAATTCAATAGTAAATGGCATTTGAATTTTTAATGAAACTTAATTTGTTTATTAGATATAAACATTTAAAGTTTCAAATTTTTGAGTTAATATATAGGTATAATTACAAGGGATTACAAATACAGGTAGCTAATTGGTTTTTTATCATATTGCTATCACAGTCACGGATTGTTTATTATCAATTGTAACTATCAATAAATATACCTTTTGTATTGTCAGTTAGTGTATTTATAAACTCACAACAATGTACCTTACTATCATTGATAATAACAATGCTGTGTACCTGCTAATATCGATGTCATAAAAAATCAATTAGCTACCTGTATTTGTAATCCCTTGTGTATTATACCTATATATTAACTCCAAAATTTGAAACTTTAAATGTTTATATCTAATATAAATCAGTTACTTATCAGTGCTTGAACTGTACACACGTATGGTACGAACGGCGACTCGCTTATCTCTACACTCATTATATACGTTTAGTTTTGTGTTTCTTATTGTGCGGTGTTAATAATCATTCGTAAAATGTTATGTATTATTTGTAATGATGATATTTTTGAAGGCGATAACCTAAATTGCACCAAATGCAATGCATTATTGCATTTCGGATGTGCAGCGTTGAGGGAATCTGCTTTTAGAAAAATGTCTAAAGTAGCCAAACAAAACTGGGTTTGTGGTAAATGTAAATCAAATGAGACAGGTNGTGGTAAATGTAAATTAAATGAGACAGGTTTTAAACCACAGGCTTCAAAAACTGAAGCAATCTCAGAATATACGGACACAAATAATTTAAATAATGAAACTGTAGCGAGGTGTAATGTATAGAAGTAATAAACACTTTTACGATTTAATAACAACTATACTATATTACAACGAACTAACAAATAACAAATAACAGCGAGAGACGAACTGTATTACAACGAACTAATAACAGCGAGAAACGAAGCGCGTGTAAGACAGAATGCGTAAGTGATTGACTGATCGACTGACTGACTGGAGCGACGATCTTGCCCTTAAATAGTCAGAGGAATCTTCTAGAGGCGGCGTCGGAACTCTCTAGACATTCGACCGCCACACGCTTATGTAGAGCGACGAATCTTCTAGAGGCGGCGGCGGCCGGACATTCTAGAATATTCGACCGCCACACCACCCCCCTACGGAGTGGAGTTAGCTAGGGTCAAAAATGTCCGGGAATCTGACTCGGCGGCCTGAGCGAGTTGTTCGTACTGGCTGTGTTGATGGATCGGTATTAGGCGGTTGTTTCTGTTTGGTCGTATCCGGGGCAGTTGCTGGTGGAGCATGTGCCTGGCTAACGGTTGTGCTTTCGTTCACCATGAGGTAGGCAGGTTTTACTCTATCAATCGTCACCGTAACTGATTGATTTCGAACTTTTATTGTGAACGTTTTGTCATTTCGGGCAATTACTTCGAAGGGACCTTGATATGGCGGTTGAAGTGCTGCTCGGACACCTCCCTCCCTGAGAAATACGTGTGAACAGTCCTTAAGGTCCGCAAAAACAAATGATCGTGGATTTGAGTGGCGAGATGCAGGTACTGGACGAATTTTATTCATAACACTGCGAAGACGATCTAGTAAGCTAGTAGGGTCGTTCGTACTGCTATTATCTTGCTTGTCTGTGAAGAAATCACCAGGAAGATTAAGAGGCTCACCATAAACAAGTTCCGCAGACGTGGCTTTTAAGTCTTCCTTAAACGCAGAACGTATTCCGAGAAGCACGATAGGCAGTGACTCAGTCCACGAGTCTTTTGCGTGGGCCATGATGGCTGCCTTTAGTTGTCGGTGCATTCGTTCGACGAATCCGTTTGCAGCAGGATGCCAACTGGTAGTGGGGCGAAGCGTAAAACCAAAACGTTTTGCTAAAGTTTTTAAAGTAGCTGAAACAAACTGAGTACCACGGTCAGTCGTAACGTATTGAGGTACTCCGAAGCGTGAAATCCAGCAATTGAGGAAACCCTTAGTGACATCATCTGCTGTTATACGTTCGAGTGGATACACCTCCGGCCAACGGGTGAAACGGTCGATTACCGTCAGACAGTACCTAAAGGACTGTGATGGCGGCAATGGACCGATGATATCGACATGAACATGTTTGAATCGGCGTGAAGGTGTTTCAAAGTTTCCCAGTGGGGCTGAGACGTGTCGGCTTATTTTCGATCGCTGACAGTGGACGCAGGCACGTGCCCAGGAACGGCAATCCTTTTTCATTGCTGGCCACACAAATCGTTCTGAAACTAAGTGAGCTGTTGCGCGTGCACCGGGGTGACTAAGGTTGTGTAACTGATCAAATGCGTGACGCCGGAATCGTTGTGGCAAAAATGGTCGTGGGCGTCCCGTTGACGTGTCGCAATAAATATAGGCTGAAGATCCTGGCACTAGTACCTTCTCCAAATGAAGAGATGAATTGTTGTCAGTAAAATGTTTGAGTTCATCATCCGTGTCTTGAGATGCAGCAAGAGCTCGGTAGTCCAGCGGGAGAGACACAACTTCAATGCGTGACATTGTATCCGCGACGATATTTTCATCACCTTTAATGTGTTGAATGTCGGTGGTGAATTCGGATATGAATGTCAACTGGTTGAGTTGCGTAGGAGGTATCTTTTCTCTCCGTTGGGTGAAAGCATATACGAGTGGCTTATGATCGGTGAAAATGGTACATGGTTGTGCTTCGACAATGTGCCTGAAATACTTCACCGATTCATAGATGGCAAGCAACTCACGATAATACGCAGGCCACGCACTTTGTTTCACCGACATTTTCTTTGAAAAAAATGCTATGGGTTGCCAGATGTTATTGACTCGCTGCTGCAGACATGCGCCGATAGATTGGCTAGATGCGTCTGTGAATAGTCCAAGTCGTGCGGCTGGATGAGGATGTGCTAAAAGAGTAGCGGTCGCAAGACTTTCTTTGCATGTGGTGAACGCTTTTTCTAACTCGGGAGTCCATTCTATCGGTTGGGAACCTTTTGTCTTCGGGCCTTTGAGAATACCGTGAAGTGGTGCTTGCAGGTCGGCAGCTTTGGGAATAAACCGGCGATAAAAATTTACCATTCCCAAAAACCGGCGTAATCCTTGCATAGATTTTGGCAATGGATACTGTCGTAGGGCTTCGACGCGTTCCGGTGGCGGGCGGGTGCCTTCAGAAGATACTAGGTAACCTAGAAATTTCACCTCAGCCGAACCTAATACACATTTTTGCGGGTTAACGACAACACCGTAGTCAGAAAGTCTCCCGAAAAGAGTGCGTAAATGCTGTTTGTGGTCCTCTTCCGATTTAGAGAATACCAAAATGTCATCAATATATGCATAACAGAAGTCCAACCCATTGGTAACTTCGTCTATGAAGCGTTGAAAAGTTTGTCCAGCATTTCGCAATCCGAATGTCATAAAAGGAAATTCGTAAAGTCCGAATGGAGTGGTAATGGCTGTTTTGCATATATCGTCCGGATTAACAGGTATTTGATGGTAAGCCTTTACCAGATCGATTGTGGAAAATAGCGTGCAATTAGCCAGGTTGTGCGAGAAATCATGTATGTGTCTGACTGGATAGGAGTCTGGTATAGTTCGGGCGTTCAGCGCGCGGTAATCACCGCAAGGACGCCAGCTGTTCTCCCCTTTCGGTGCTAAATGTAATGGTGAAGACCACGGACTGCTTGAAGGTCTAGCGGTACCTGCCTTGACCATTTCCGCGAATTCCTGTTTGGCGATTTTTAGTCTACCTGGAGCTAAGCGGCGTGGGCGGCAGGCTATTGGCTGACCAGGTGTCGTAAGAATGTGGTGCACTGTTTGATGTTTTATTGTCCTGGGCAATCCGGTGGGACGTGTGATGTCCGGAAATTCTGCGAGAAGTGCAGCCCAAGGGGAAGTGTTGGCAACTGATTTTATGCTGCATTGATTTACAGAGGAAACCTTACCATTCACAGCCAAGCCTGTGACACCATCAATAAGACGTTTGGTACGGCAATCCGGCAGCAAGTGGTAGTATGCCATGAAGTCGGAACCAATGATAGGAGTACTCACGTCGGCGACAATAAAACTCCACGGGAAACTGCGTCGAAGTCCTAAATTCAAATTGAGATGGACCGTCCCGTAAGTTTTTATGGTACTGTTGTTGGCCGCGCTGAGGTCGTAATCGGTGGCATGGCGTCGTTCCCGTAGTAGCCGTTGAGGGTAACAAGATAAGTCGGAACCGGAGTCGACTAAAAATTGGCGTTTTGTTATTTGATCTGTAACAAACAGGCGGCTGCTCGGGTTCGGACAGTCTGTTGCCGCCGCTACTGACTGTCGTTGGAGTTTTCCTGATACTTGCAGGGAGCCTTACATTTGGCAGCCTTTTCTCCATAAGTGCTATGATACCAACACCATCCTTTGCCGTTAGTCAGTTCCACGTTTGAACGGTTACGTGACCTAGAGCGGGAACGTTGCGGGCGTTTAGCACATAATTCGCTTACCTGTTTTGCGAGTGCTTCAATGGCGGCTAAAACATCGAGTTCCTTTTTATTGTTCGTCGTGGCAACAGCATGGACGAATTGCGAGGGGGCTGGCTGCACTTCAACAATTTTGTCAGCCAGCTCGGCTACCTTATCCAGAGGAAGCTCTGATTGTGCGGTTAAAATAGCTTGTGCATGTGATGGTAGACGGCGGAGCCAAAGTTGACGTAAAATATTGTCTTGTAATGTAGTAGTGCCGGCAAGGGAACGGAGATGTCGTAAGAACTGTGATGGCTTACGGTCACCTAGTTCTTCTTCATTGATGAGTTGCCGCACACGTTGTTCTTCTGAGATAGACAACCGTTCAACGAGTTTTGCGCGTAGATGTTTGTAGCGTTCAGTAGGCGGTGGGTTAGTAATAATATCCTCTACTTCGGCGGCGTAACGCGTATCAAGCTGAGCCACAACATAATTAAATTTTGTTTCCTCACTTGTTATTCCCGAGATTGCAAACTGCGAGTCAACCTGTGAGAACCATAAGCTCGGTCTTTCGGACCAGAAAGGTGGCAACTTGACGGCAACGCGATTCACTGAAGCTGTTGGATATTGCTGTGCCTGTAGTGCTGCAAGGCGAGCGTTTTCTTGGCGTAACTCCTCCAATTGATTGCGTAGTTCTTCGGCGTTCATATTTGTTATCGTCGAGGTCACAAATGTAGCGAGGTGTAATGTATAGAAGTAATAAACACTTTTACGATTTAATAACAACTATACTATATTACAACGAACTAACAAATAACAAATAACAGCGAGAGACGAACTGTATTACAACGAACTAATAACAGCGAGAAACGAAGCGCGTGTAAGACAGAATGCGTAAGTGATTGACTGATCGACTGACTGACTGGAGCGACGATCTTGCCCTTAAATAGTCAGAGGAATCTTCTAGAGGCGGCGGCGGAACTCTCTAGACATTCGACCGCCACACGCTTATGTAGAGCGACGAATCTTCTAGAGGCGGCGGCGGCCGGACATTCTAGAATATTCGACCGCCACAAAACTATTAATAATCTCATTAAATCTGTAAATTTTATGAGTGATAAATTTGATAATTTTGGTAAACAACTACAAGAGTTAATTGTGACAATAAATAATATCAAAATTGAGAATTCATCTTTAAAAGAAGAAAACTCTAAATTGAAAAATGAACTTAATTCATTAGAAAAGAGAATGAACGTTTTCGAGCAAAAAGCGATTGAAAAATTTGTAGAATTTGTTGGTGTCCCTGAGGTTAATAATGAAGACTGTGTAAAAACGGTTGAGACAATCGCGGCAGCAGTAGGAGCAAACATTTCCGTGACAAAAGCATTCCGTGTTCATTCAAATGTTAAAAATAGATCTAGGAAAATAGTGGCAGAGTTGATGTCAATTCAAAACAAGAAATTTGTGATGGACTGTGTTAAAAAATCGAAGCTGACGGGTAAAGTAGTAAATTCAAATTGGAATGATGAGAAAATTTTTATTAATGATAGTCTTACACAATTCAATAAAAATTTATTTTTCAAAACTAAAGCTTTTGCTCGCGATACAGGGTACAAATTTGTTTGGTTTAGAGATTCTAAAATTTTTATTAAAAAAAATGAAAGTAGTAAAGCTGTTATAATTAATGATGAGTACTCCTTGTCTAAATTAAGTTAGTTTCGACACTATTTTTATTTTAATTTGTATAAATTTAATTTTTCATAATAAATGGAGAATACTGTAAATATAAACGGATATCTTAGCTATATAACAAACTATTTTGAATCTTTTACGGAATTTTTGCATGTTAATAACAATATAAATAACAAGTATGTTAATATTCTGTGTTGTAATATTAGGAATGTAAACTCCAACTTTTATGAATTCAACTAATGATAAAATAGATGTAATTATATTGACTGAAACTTGGCACAATCCTATAAATCAAAATGCTTATATTATTGAAGGATACAACTTANAAAATGCTTATATTATTGAAGGATACAACTTATTCTTTTCCACTATAAAACGAAACCAAAATGATGGTATTTTTGTTTTTGTTAGATCCAATATTAATATAGTCTTTTTTGAGTATGACTTTGTTGAAACCAATATCATTAAATTTACTTTCACTAATTTAGGTATGCCTATTATATTATTATTATGTGTTTATAGATCACTCTCAACTGACATTAATATTTTTAATAATACGGTAAATAAAGTTATTACAGAAAATAAAAAAAAAGATTATTATACTGTGCTTATCGGGGATATGAATATAAATATAGTTGGGGACAATACACTAAATAATGATTATCTTAATTTATTATCGGGAAACGGGTTTGCGTCTTTCATAAACTTATACAGGATGTTCAGTAAGTCAGGAAACGGGTTTCTATTGTTCTCATTGTTACAAACTAGGTTACCTTACGGGCAAAAACACGCATGTCTTGATCATATACAGGGTGTTCACAATGAGGAACACTTAATTACACAGGTAAATGCAGGCATTTTACAGACAGATATAACTGATCATTTTACAACTTGCGTTTCTATACCTATAAACACCGTTTTGACTAAAAAAAGTAATTCGTTTTCTTTCATTGATCATGATAAATTAAAAAAATTTTTAATTGAAGAAGAATGGTTGGAAGTATATGATAAAAATAACGCAAATCAATGTTTTTCTGAGTTTCAGAAAATCTTATCTATCTATGTAAATAAATCAACAATTTCTAAAAAAATAACTTCAAAAAATTTCCGATTAAAAGAATGGATGTCAGCTGGCTTATTATGTTCTACCCGACATAAACAGTCCTCATCTCTAAAATGTAAAAAAAATCCTA
This sequence comes from Daktulosphaira vitifoliae, assembly GCF_025091365.1. Taxonomy (NCBI): domain Eukaryota; kingdom Metazoa; phylum Arthropoda; class Insecta; order Hemiptera; family Phylloxeridae; genus Daktulosphaira; species Daktulosphaira vitifoliae. The sequence continues at coordinate 826,568 of NW_026099576.1, read as the reverse complement.
ATAATACTAAATTAGCCCTTTACTATAAAAAATATAAGAACAAGTATACACAAATTTTGAGACTTGCAAAAAAGACTTTATGACAAAAAATTTAATAGAATTTCAGAAAATCCCAAATTAACTTGGAAACTTATAAATGAAATTTCTTGCTCTAAAGTTAATAATAAAGAAGATATCAAAACTGTAATATATAATGATCAGGAATATGATGTTAGCAATGATCCGAAAGAGGTTTCAAATATTTTTAATACATTTTTTATTAATATGGGAAAGAAACTAGCCGAGAGCTCTAATTATTCTGATAAAAATTTTGTTTCAAATGTGGATAAAGAATATTCTTTTGATAGTATTTTTTCACAAAAAATATCAAACATAGATGTAATTAACATAGTAAATAAATGTAAAGATGATTCAGCTGCAGGTATAGACAAGATCACTATTAAATTATTAAAATGTATAATTGAACTTATAGTAAACCCACTAGTATATATATATAACTAATGTATACAGCAAGGTATTTTTCCAAAAAATCTTAAAATTGCAGTGATCAAACAGATTATTAAAGCTGGAGACCGCAAAAATTTAAATAATTATAGGCCAATATCCTTGCTCAATAATTTCGCAAAAATACTTGAAAAAATAATTAAAATAAGATTAATCTCATTTTTAGAGAATAATCAATTATTATCAAAAAATCAATATGGTTTTAGACCAGGTATTGGTACTGATGATACTCTTTTAAGTACAACTCAATTTATATATAATGAGTTGGATAGCAGCAACAAAGTAATTGCTGTTTTTTTAGACTTAAAAAAGGCTTTTGACACCGTTAACCATAAAATATTATTTCAAATTTTGCCTACTTTCGGTATTAACAATATTAGTTTAAAATGGTTTGAGAGTTACCTAAAAAACCGTAAACAAATGGTAATAATAAATAACACAGTAGGTGATGAAGGCTTTATTGAATATGGAGTCCCTCAGGGAAGTGTTTTAGGTCCAATATTATTTTTATTATATATAAACCTGATTAGTGATTTAAGTCTCGATGGGATAGTTGTCTGTTATGCAGACGATACTTGTCTACTCTTTACAGACAAGTCATGGGAGGGGGTTCATCAAAAAGCAACTATTGGCTTAAACAAAGTCTATCAATGTTTATGTAAAAGAAACTTAACTCTTAACGAAGAAAAAACTATGTTTATGAAATTCTCTATTTATAAAAGTCTTTCAAATCTTAACCCATTAATAGTTCAGAGATATGATGATGGTAACAATAATAATAATGTAAAGAAATCTATAACTATTAAAGAAGTAGCTAGCACCAGATATTTAGGTATTATATTTGATCAAAACTTAAGATGGAATCTGCACATTCATAACTTGGTAGGTAAGTTACGTTCAGTAACTTATAGATTCTATAAATTAAAAGGTTTAGTGTCCAAAAAAACAATGCGGGTCATATATTTTGCTCTCTATCAGTCTACAGGGTGTTCAGTATGGGGGGATTAGGTGATACTATTATAAACAATCTACAAATAAATCAAAATCATATATTAAGAATCTGCCTAAATAAGTACTCTCTGCGGGGTTCCACAAATCAAAATTATAAAGAGCTAGGAGTATTGCCAGTTAGATTTCTCTATAAAAAAATTGTCATTTTGTTTACTTTCAAAAAGTTCATACAAGAAAAAGACTATAAATTGCAAGAATGCAAAAGAGAAAATACAAGATATAATATACCTCTCAAATATCCTCATAAGTCATTTGGTCAATCTTTTGTTTATTATTTATAAATTTATAGGGCCTGTATATTTTAATGAAATGCCAATTCAGTATAAAAAAAATATTCATTGTTATAAAACTAAGACTAAAAAAATTGTATATCGTTAGTTATTTTCGCAATTAACCTAAATTTATTTTCATTCCATTTTTTAATTGTTTTTATTGTTTTTAAATTATTGATTTTCTATTGTACTCTATTCGCGTATTATTTTGTTTAAATTTTTTTGTTTTTTTTTTTTGTTTTAAATGTTTAAATTACTCTTTAAGTACTCTCTATCTCTAGCACAAGCTACTAGCTTTAAAGTGATAGATAACCATTAACTATTAATTAATTATTTGTATGATATTTAATGAATGATAGTTTCTTTGAATAAAAANAAACTTTAAATGTTTATATCTAATAAACAAATTAAGTTTTATTAAAAATTCAAATGCCATTTATTATTGAATTAAAAACTCAAACATTTTATTAAATTCAAAATATGTGTTACCATTTAAAAAAACAAAGTTGACACCCTTACCAGGGATAACGGATAAACTTAAAAAGTATTACATAGTTAATAATTCAAAAATAATGTGTAACTAAAGATAATAATAAAAAAAAAATTTTAAATTATTATTATTCTGTAAGTAATTGAGTGGGTTATGATAAAAAAATCACCCTGTATGTGTATAATAAGATAAACATATTATTAAAACCTTAAAATAGAAAAAAAGAAATATAAGTAAGCAAATTTTATGTATTATTTTAATATAAAATAATATTTAAAGTATTATTTTCTTTAACATGGCTAAATTATGGCTATGGAAATCAAAGGTAGGTAAAGAATTACAAAACAGTAACATGCAATTTAGTGGTGAGTTATGACTATAATCCCGTTTTTATGTAGGTAAATATAAAAAGGAAGATTCTCTAAGATTTGTAGCAAGTACACGAAAATTGATTTTATTAAAAATATCTTGGCATTCAACTTTATTATTTAATAAATTATAAATCCACTTCACGTCATTTAATTTTCTTTTATCTTGAAGGGTAGACATCCCAATAACGATATGTGATTTCTAATTTTTTTATTTCTCCCATTTGAAAGGGAGACCAAATGATAGAAGCATACTCTAGCGTAGACCTAATTAATTCAAAGTATAAAGTTTTTAGACAAATTATGTTATTAAAATCTCAGCAATTTCTTTTTATGAAATTGTTACGTCGCTATTTAGGGGTTGAGCCTAAATGCCCGTCAACAGTAATCTAAGGGATCAACGAGGGATAGCTGGCTAGGCTATATCTACCTTAGGTACTGAGGTTTTCTAATTAATTTATTTTCCCTTAGAGGAATTTCCAAGGGTCGCACTACAATGTATATATATAACACTCTTGGTTAACAACGATATAAATATTTATTAAGTAAAGAATTATTAAATAAGTAGTACAACCTGCTGGACACCTAGAGATGATATAATCCAACAGGGAACTGATGGCGACATACACATACATGCACTATTTACGTGGTAGGTAAGTTAAGTTAAATATAAGACAAGAGTAATGGTCGCGATGATGGTAAAAAGTCAACTGGCGTTAAGGATATATTATTATGGTACCTTGACCTTGAATTGAAAAAGTGTTTATGTATGCAGTCTGCCCTTCTGTAGTAATTATTACGTATTATACGTGTGTCATTGTGTTAACTATATAAGCCTAGTCGGCGTTACAATACTAATGTGAGATATGATCACACATGTGATCGTATCAAAACCAAGGGTTCTAGGTGCTTTATTACAAATAAAAGTTATATGTTCTGTAAAACAAAATATATTAATTTTTTAATTAAAATATGATGATCAATACTATCAAAGGTTTTTCTAAGGTCAGTATAAACCGCATCATTACTGCCACCTAAACTAATATTTGGTACTAGGTCTTTATAATAGACAAGTAAATTTATAATTGTAGATTTCGCTAAACGGAAGCTATGCTGATTATAGTCTAAAATTGGCTTAAAAACAATATAAAGTTTGGGTTCTAATAATATATGAAGAATGCTTAATTTAGAGATAGGTCGGTAATTACAAACATTTTGTCTTTGGTCAGATTTAAAGATAGGATATACATAACTATATTTCCATAAATTAGGAAAGACACCAGAGGAAAGAGATAATGAAAACAATTTCCAGGATTTTATCTGGACAAACACTAGTACTTAGACTTAATTGATTGAAACCCTCAAATACTTCGGAAATAGAAACACAGCAAGTTGTCAAACGGATATTACTATTGTTCAATTCAAAAATTCTGGACTGAGCCGCAGTATTAGCTTAACATTTCCGTTATAACATTTAGGCCAACTGAATGGGCATTATCATATTCTAATATTTCCAGAAGAGTATTAATATTTTTGTAGTTTTTCACATATTTCCAAAAATTGTTTCGGATTAGTGATTAATTTATTTTGTATACTTAATAAGTAATCGCAGAAACATTTTTTGGATAATCGTTTGCATTGCGCTCTAGAATTAGAAAATTCATTGTACTCTTGTATAGAACCTGTTTGTTTGAATTGCTTATGAAAATTTTTTCCATTTTTATTAAGAGTTTAAGCTCTTTAGAAAACGAAGTAGAATATGAGTGTTTATTAGGAAATACTTTAGGTACAATTGAGTCAGTTATTTTTAAAATTATATCGTAAAATATTTTTAAAGCAAGATTAATATCAACTTTTTTATATAAATTAGACTAGTTAATATTGTTTAGAGCTCTTGATATAGCATTGTAATCGGCATGAAAATAATCATAATACCAATCATTAAAGAAATTATTTACCGAATTAGATATATTATTAACCATAATGGTGGGTGATGTTGGTCCAAGGGGACTAAATAATCATTAGATCTGGTGACCATTGTATTATTATTACTTACAAAAACAATATCAAGTATTTTACCAAATTTATTTGGAGTTGAATTGACTTGATATAAATTTAAATAAGTAAATGAATAAAAAATTAATTCAGCTCCCGGAAAATTTGATCTTGTATGTATATGACCTAAATCATCAATTGTAAAATTAACTCCAGGCAGATTATAGTCCCCGGTTAGAAAAAAAGTTGGGTTAGAATTAGAGTATGACGATAACAATGACTCAACAACTTCAACATGTACTGCATAAACACTTACTGGACTTTTTAGCAGAATATAACACGTACCTAGTAATATTTTTTGATTATTCCCTACTTTAATTAAAACAAATACTCGTTCAACAGTATAGAATTCAACTGAAACTGGTTCAGCTGATAAGCGCTTATGCACACATATCATAACGCCACTAACACGTTGACATGAACTAGTTTTTACACTACGGTCAACATGAAAGGTATTGAAATTATTTAATCCTAATTCAGCGTCTGAAATATACGTATTTAGCCATGTCTCCGATATCATAATATAATCAGCATTAATTAAGTTAATATTGCATTTTAAAATATTTAATTTGGTACGAAGACCTCTTACATTTTGATAAAAACCATAAATTAAATTTTTACATTGTTACAATAGTTTTTATTAATATTTAAACTTTTATTTAAATTATTATTAGAATAAAGAAAACAACTTTTTGATTTACTTTCTCAATGAATAACTAGTTTTTTTGATAAATAATTTGAATACCATTGACATATTTGATTATAGCATTTGTATCTTCAGATGAACGCTTACCATGCAATTCTTCACACAACTGTTTCATTCAAGTAAGATCTGAGTTTAACCAGAAGTTCTTTCATTTATTTAATGAGCGTAATTTTTTAATATTATTAACATATTATTGGTGTTATCTAAATCTGTAAGTAGAGGTCGGCCTTTACCATCGGCGCGTTTACGAGTAATACGTTTTATACAGTATTTTTAACATTTAAATCTAAATCATGTATTAATTCTTTAGATATCATTAGAATTATCTCAGACGCTTCATTTGAGGATTTCAAAGTATTGAAAACAACTATATTCTTACTTTTAATAAGTCTCGATTGTGCCTCATTAATGATATCTTCAGAAGACATAGAATTTGATGAACTATAATTAGTTTCTAGTAAAAATGATTTCTCTTTTAAGTCATCTAATTCTTTCTCATTAATTTATTATCAGTCTTTAATAAATTAATGGATGATAGTATACTTTCAACAGAGTCGTTTAAACTGTTTAATTTTATTTCAAAGCTTGTAAATTTCTCTTTTATACTTTGGAATTCAGCAATTTGGGATTTTTCAATTGTTTTTAATTTTTTCATAACATTCTTTATCTTAGAAACACTATAAATGAACTACAAGTGGCTAATTTTTTTTACTGGAGTTGCTTGTCGGTAATAATTGTAATAAATAATAATTGTATTATTGATGGCATAATTAATAAAAAAAAAATATCGTAACTCAATTTATAATTTAACAAAAGAGGGAAAGATAAAACAATACAGCCATCTGACACACAATGTGTTCGAACAAATCTGTTTTTTTACAAATTAGGTATGTCGGGGTGTCAGTTTGTGTTCAGCGTTGATAATGGTAATAGTGTTTCCGAAATACGTATCCGCGACTTTTAAGTAATTTATTGTGGCTTTTGAGTTTAATATTTTTAATTTAAGAACTATAGTGTTTTTCTCCAAACCAGGACCATTTGATTGTTACCATTTATTTCGCTCTTGTAACTGATTGAGATATTCGTTTCTCCGTCGAATACATATTTTTTGCGTAATTTGAACAACACGCCTCCAGCGAGATAGTCTGTTCTCCATAACATTTGTTACGTCACGTTCAGGAAACGCGGATAGCGAGTCATTTATTAAAAATGACCAGGTGTTAAAATCGATAAATCACTTGAATAAAGGTGACAACGGTCGCGAATTTAATATGGCTTCTACTCGAACAAGTATTGTATATAATTCTTCATAATTAAACAGAACATTACCAATTGATTTAAGCAAATGTGCCTTAACAGATTTAACAGACGCCTCCCACAATCTGCCGAAGTGAGGACTACGGGCCGGAATAAAATGCCATTGAATTTCCTTATTACTCAATTCGTTTTTAACTTCTGGTTTCAAAAAACTGATGCGCTTCTCAAAGGTGTAGATTAATCCCAATAAAATTTTTCCGTTGTCTGAATACACGTCTGTACAATAACCACGTCTATCACATAATCTTCGTAACGCATTAAGGAAAGACTCCGCTGTCAAATCGCCTAATAATTCTATATGAATAGCCTTTGTGACAAGACAAACCCAAATACTGATGTACGCCTTTGTCTTAGGCGCGTTTCTTCGCTAACTAGACCGTATGAACACTGGACCAGCAAAATCTATGCCACATTTAATAAAGGCTCGCGCTGGTTCGACTCTGTCCTTAGGTAAGTCACCCATGATAGGCTCAAAAACAACAGATTTATACTTAAAACATCTGAAACATTTTCGAAATATATTTCTGACTATTTTACATCTATTAATCAGCCAATATTTCAAAAGTAAATTAGCTACCATCGCTTGTGGACCGGCGTGTAGTGATTTTTCGTGTTCATCCAGAAATAACAATTGTGTAAAAGCACTATCAGCGGGTAAAACTATCTAATGTTTTTGAAAAAATGACAGTGAGACGGCATGTTTTAATCTACCGCCTGCCCTAATTAAACTATCGTTATCTAAAAATGATTTAAGATGAAACAGTTTACTTTTACTGGATACTAGTTTTGCGTTTTTTAAGTCACACAACTCGACAAAAAATTCTTGTTGTTGCGCTACCTTTACTAAGCGTTTAAGGGCATTTTCAATTTCTGTAGTTTCAATAGGACGATAAATATAAGTATAACTCGATAGAAAATTAGACTTCACATGAAGACAGTAAGCCACAACATGTAAAAGTTTACTTAATGAAGAAAATAATTTAAAAATTTGATTAAAAGAATTATTTTCTGTTGTTAAGAATAAATTAGTAATTACTTTTTCTTCAGACAAATTTTCACTTCCAGAAGTAAGTTTTTGAAAGTTACTTGGCCATTGAGTATGTTCTCCTTTCAGCCAACTAGGTCCGTTCCACCATAAATCTAAGCCTGTCATTTGTAATAGAAAACAGCCCCTTGACACTATGTCCGCTGGATTGTCACTGGACGCAACATGTCTCCATTGTGAAATGGACGTTAACTCTTGTATTTCAATTACTCTGTTTCCCACAAAAATTTTCCAACAAGACGATGGAGATAATAACCAACCAACACAACCAATTTAATACCAGTTTCGAATTTGTCCAATAAAAATATTCATTTATAGATAATTGTAATTTTGGTGAATATTTTGAAAAATTTTTCGATGCCGAGAACTAGACGATTGATATTAATATTATTAATTTGCTCCAGTTCCACACACATTTTTGAACAATTTTGTTGTAATGGAAAAGGTAAAACGTCATCCCAGTTAAATTTTGCAACCATAATTGCTTAATAAACATCTTGAACCTAATTATTACTGGAGTGATTAATCAAAGTGGATCGAATAGCGACGATATTTCGGATAGAACTAGTCTTTTTAAATATCTGGCCAAACGGCCAGATATTTCTATTGGTAACAATCGTGATTCCAATATAATCCAAGGATTTTAGTAATATTTTTATTAGGCTCTTTTGCATCGACATTAACTTTCCTTAAAGGTAAAGGTAATTCTCTTAACAATAGTGTTTCATTGCTGCACCATTGTCTCAACTTGAAACAAGCAATTTTCATGATTGTTATTAAATAATCTCTTAACTTGACCACCTTTTCTAAAGTATCTGTCTCACTTAAGAGGTCATCCATATAAAAATCTTCATGCAACGCTCTACAAGCTACTGGATAACGATCAGCCTTTTCTTCGGCTATTTTTCTTAGACACACGGTTGCTAAGTAAGAGGAAGTCACAACTTCGTATGTAATTGTTTTTAGTCAAAATACTTGTACAGGTTGTTCAGGATTTTCAGGATTTTCACGCCATAAAATGCGCTAGAAATCTCTTTAATTCTCAAAGAGACAAATTTACCTGTACATTTTTTCAATGTCCGAACAAAAAACATATGTATGCGTTCGAAATCTAATCATTTTTCAGTTAGCTCTTATTGTATACACGGACCTTTAAGTAAAACGTCATTAAGACTTACCCCATTGTCGGTTTTACAGAAAGCATCAAATTCTACTCTTAGTTTAGTTCTATGACTACTCTCTTTATAAATTGCATGATGTGGTATATAATATGTGTTGTTAGTACTTTCAACTATCAAAACCATTTCCATGTGATTTAGTTCTAAATATTCATTTATAAATTTAGAATAAAGATTTTTTATTTCGATATTAGTTTGAAGGCGACATTCTAATAATAAAAACAGTTTTAAAGCGATATCATATGATTTACCTAGTAGAGAATGATCCTTGAACAACAATGCTACCACAAAACGTCCTTTTTCATTTCGTTTGGTATTATTTTCAAAATGCAACTGGCACGCCTTTCCATCTAAACTTAAAATGTTTTTAGTTTTGACCTCTTCTAATTGCTAAAATTTCGCTATCTGGTCATCTAAACTAATTCTGATGTTTATCTCATTCTCAACTACACCTATGCTCGCCACTAGCATAGATGCAGATGAGCTTGCTAATATAGGAATGGACACGATCCAACCGAACTCGGTCCTTTGTATATCAGGACAATTTTCGACCGTATTTACTTGGTCGGAATATATTAAGTCAAAGAAAATTTCAGCTCCAATCAGCATATCTATCCTTTGCGGTGTGCCGAATAGTGGATCACACAAAATAATGTCTGATGGTATTTTTAATTCCCTCGAATCAATACACGACTGTGGTAAGAGACAGGTTAGTTTGGGAAGAATTAAAAATTTCAAGTTTGTCTTAAAGTTTGATATGCGAGATTTAATAATCGCTAATACCTGATGTTTAATATTATTCAGTAACTTGTTTATTCCATAAACAGAATACGCTACATTTTCTCTTTTCAATTTCAAACAATGGGCCATGGACTCGGTGATAAAATTGTTTTGTGAGCCGGAGTTTAGCAATACTCGGCAAACTACCGGTTCATTTTTATTATTATATATATGTACTACGGCAGTACTTAGCAGTACTGACCTGTGGTTACTGTTTTAATTGCTTTGATAAATGTGCACGTTTGTTAATATCGGTTGTTGTTGTAGCGTTATATTATCTGAAACCTTATTGTCAATAATACTTTCTACGTTATCTGAATTGCCCGCATTATCTGTCTTCGAAACTACGTGCAATAAACTATTATGACCGCGTTTACATTTAACACAACGACGAGCCTTACATATTTTTTCATCCGTATGTGCCCTTAAACAAATTGTTAATACCAGGGTGAGAAATAATATCTCGCTTACCTTATGATTAATAAGAAAGGATCTTTGTATTTAAATTTATACAGAAAGAAGACTGTGGTTGTTGGCTCACATAAAATTAAGTCTATACAAATAACAATAAACAATTCAGTATAAAATGACAAATTTTATAATCAAATATCCGTGTGGTATAACAATAATAAAAATAACAATAATGAATATAATGTACTAATAATTTAAATAAATGTAACAGTAACTGCCAAACTCACCAATCAGATTTTTGTATACAATTATTATATGCCAATGTTCATAGGTAAATATTTTAATCTATTCGTAATTGAAAGTATTAAACATAATCCGCGCAATTTAAATAAAATAAGAGAAAATGTCATCCGTGTGATTTACAAAAAAAAAAATCAACTGTCTGATAAACAAAAAAAAAAAAAATTATACTAAAACTTATTACTAAACAAAAATACATATCATACAGTTATCGGCTGGCATTGATAACCGACCGATGCCGCCAAACAACCGGGAGAGAAAGGGTAGATGAGTAGACGGAAACAATAAGCGCGCGCTATTTACGATTTGCATGTGCGTGAACATAAATACTACAATGATTTAATTGTTTAATTTTATTGATACGTTCATTCACTGTAAGTTTTAAGAACGACGGACAACGATAAATAGTACGAGAGGAAATCGAATTGACATTTAACATCCAACTGACAACTAATTACGATTCGTATTAAAAAAAAGAATCGATTTGTGTAAAAGATCATCTTTGATCCGTCGTTATAAGATCAGGTAACGCGAAATCCAGTTTGCGACGAGCCAACTAGCGACTGTATGGGCAGACATATTATCCACGGGCCACGCCTCTGGCCAGCGAGTGAAGCGGTCTATACATGTTACTATGTATTTTGTTTCCCTTCGATAAAGGCAGCAGTTCGACGATATCCAAGTTAATGTAACCGAACCTACGCTCAATATGTGCATACGTTATTATAGGAGACATTATGTGTCTACTTGCTTTGATACATTGATATTTTACACAACATTTGACCCACTTAGCGATTTATTTTTTCATATTTCGCCAACAAAAACGCGCTTGAATTAAGAGCTGCGTCGCTTTCCGTTCACCGTGAGCCAAATTGTATAAGCTTTCGAAAACTTTTCGACGATGTTTAACGGGTACATAAATACGAGCTGTGCCGTTGAAATGTCCGCATAAACCTTACCGTTGGTCGTATCGCGAATTTGAATTTGGAACGAACATTTGGTATTGCCTGATAAAATACGTCTAATTTCGACATCGTCCTCTTGATCCTTCAACCACTGTATACTGACAATCTCACTTTCCAAATCCGCGACTTCATTGTGCAAGAGAGCATCCGGTACTATATTTTCGCGGCCGTGGATATACTCGATGTTGTGGATGAATTAAGACAGGAAGGAGATATGCTGTGCGTATCGGTCGACGTATTTTTCGCTTTTATGCGTAAACATATTGTTTCGTTGATGATATTTAATATGTATGGTGTGCTACTTGCTGTGTACATGTATATATATGATAACCTTATCAAACATGTTCCTTTTTTTTTTTTTTTTAAATATTATTACTTAATTCTACTGTACAACATTTACTTAAATTTATTAAACAATATTTACTTAATTTAATTTAACAACATTTGCTTAAGTTTATTAAACAATATTTACTTAATTTTATTTAACAACATTTACTTAAGTCTATAGTCTCTTAAATATGCAGGTTTTTTACTTACTCTTGTAGGTTTTATTTTTTTAGTTATATCATTTTTTTCACCCCTTTTTCCTTTTTCTAAATTAACACCAAATACTAGTCCTGTCATTCCTCTCGCTTCCTTCTGTCTCTCCACACTCACTCTTACCTTGAACTAATCTCAACCATTTCGTATTTCTTTTAAGTATTGTACCATTTGGTAGTTTTACTTTTAAACTCCTAGGTGTATCAGCTTCCCCCATATTTACTGCTTTATTCCAACTACCATTATATAAAACAAATAATTCCTTAGCATTTTTTATTGAATTATAGTCCCTTTCTTTAGCTGTTTTATCATAATAATACTTTTGTTTTTCTTGCTTTTTCATTAATAATTTGTATATCGACTCTGAATCATATATTTTAGGTTTCAACAATTCTATACAAACTGGTACTCTAGTCTTTAATCTCCTATTAAACATAAGTTGAGCTGGTGATAAGTTAATACCTTCTAATGGATTATTTCTATATTCCAATATACTATACCATAATTTTTTCTCATCATATTCAATTTTTTTAAACATCTTTTTAAAAATTCCTACACTTTTTTCTACTAAGCCATTGCTTTGGCTATTTTTGGGACTTATACGTATATGTTTAATATCATTACTTGTACAAAAAAAATTAAATTCATGTGCATTGAAAGGCACATTGTCTGAGATTATTTCATTGGGTATACCAAATTGAGAGAATAGTTTTTCTAATTCCCTTATTACTACATTGATACTCTTTGATGGAACTTTAATTGCTTCAAACCATTTTGAATAATAATCAATTACCAATAAATAAACTTTTCCAGCTATTTCAGCATGATCTACACCTACTTTAAAATATGGATGTAATGCTAGTTCATGAGACATTAGAGGTTCCTTTATATTAGCTCTCTTATACTTGTTACAAGGTATACAGTTAGACAGAAAATTTTTAAAATCATTTACCATATAAGGCCAATAAACTACTTCTTTTGCTTTAGCAATTGTTTTAGTTAAACCCATGTGATCTGAATGTAACTTAATCATTACATCTTTTCTAAGTTCTTTTGGAACTATTATACAATTATTAAAAAAAATTAACTCATCACTAACAGTAATAAAATCTTTTTCTTTAACAAGTTTGCCTATTTCTGCATTATTTGACAAATCTAGTGATTTGGTATCCCACCCATTATAATATAATTCTAAAATTTTTGCTAAACAAGGGTCTTCCTTTGTCTTTAATTTTATTAATTTTTGTTTCTCAGGTGACACTAATAATACTTTTTCAGGTGATAAGATAACTTCGTGAACTAATTCATTGCACTCATTTTCAAATATAAGTTCATCATCTAAATATAACCTAGATAACGGGTCTGCTAATAAATTTTTTTTTCCCGGCACAAACAATAGTTCTATATCATATTTTAACAACCCAAGTTTAAATCTCTGTAACCTAGCTGTTATTTCATTTATCTCTTTCTTAAAAATTGTAATTAAAGGCTGATGATCTGTATACATAATTATTTTATGCCCGTATACCATTTGATGAAATCTATGACAAGCAAAATATATAGCCAACATTTCCTTCTCTATTTGAGCATAGTTTATCTCTGTCTTACTCAAACATCTAGAAGCATATGCTACAGGTTTATTGTCTTGTAAGAGACAACACCCAATACCCTCCTTACTAGCATCACAATAAATTATTATTTGTTTACTTGCATCGAATAAAGATAACACAGGTGGATTACAAATACATTCCTTAAATTTCAGCCATGCCTCTTTTTCATCACTTTCCCATTTCCAATCACTTTTTTTTTTATTAAATTTCTTAAAAGGCTGGTTATTTTTGCTAGATTTGGGATAAATTCAGTTAGATAACTCCCTAGTCCTAACGCTTGTTGTACCTCTGGGACATTTTTTGGTTCTCTCATTCTACTTATTGCCTCTGTTAACATTGGATCTGGCAATACACCCATTTCACTAAAAATCATACCCATATACTTCACACTTTTTTCCATATACTGAATTTTATCAGAATTAAACTTTATTCCACACTTAATAGCTCTATCCACTACTTTAGCTAGTACATCTCTATGTTCTTGTTCAGTTTTTGTTGCAATTATTAAATCATCAAAATAGACAGTCACCTCATCAATACCTTCAAATGCAACCATTGCCATTTTCTGAAACACTTCTGGTGCTGTTATTACCCCAAAAGGTAATCTCAAAAATCTGTACCTACCAAAAGGTGTTATAAACGTGCATAAATCTGCTGACTCATCATCCAACTCAATATGGTAAAATGCCTCTTTCATATCCATTACAGTAAACCATTTCTTCCCTACCAAGTTATTTTTTATATCATCTCTCGTTGGTATATAAGAACGTTCTCTTTTAATGGCTTGATTTAAAAATTTAGGATCTAAACATATTCTTAAATTACCATTTTTTTCTCTGCTATTACTAAATTATTTACCCAGTCTATTGGTTTATCAATTTTTTTTATAACACCACTTTTCTCTAAGTTTTCTAATGTAGTTTTTAACCTTGCCTTTATAACATTAGGAACTCNTTGCCTTTATGACATTAGGAACCCTTCTCGGAGGTCTTACAACTGGCACACATTCTTTCCTTAGTGTAATCTTATATTTAAATGGAAGTTTTCCTAGTCCTTCAAATATATTTTTGTTCTTTTTCATAAATTTTTCTTTCTCACTATTAGTTACCATATCAACAACCTGTACTAACAAACCTAACTGTTTACATGTATCTCTACCCAATAACGGTCTGATGTTATCATTTTCAATAACTATAAATTCAATATCGACACTATTCCCATCCATACTGCACCTCAATTTAATTTTACCTCTGACCTTCAACCAGAAACCACCATACGCCTGAACTTTTATATCATGATTACTTATATTATTAACATCTATTTTTAATGTATTTACATAATTAAATGGTATAACATTAATATCAGAACCAGAGTCTAATTTAAAACTTATGTTAATATTATTAATACAAATATTTTTTTTCCAAACATTATCATTATTACTGTTGATATTATCAATTAAAAATATTTCATCAATTTTCTTATTACAATAACTGGAATCAGTCTTACCCTTATTACAGCCAATCTTAAAATGACCCAACANTTACCCTTTTTACAGCCAATCTTAAAATGACCCATGACACCACAATTAATGCATTTCTTGTTAAATGCTGGGCACTGCCTTGCCCCATGTTTGTAACCACATTTTTTACAATCATATTCTTTTGCTTTTTGTAGTTGCTTGATGTGATTACTTGTTGATTGTTTANACAATCATATTCTTTTGCTTTTTGTAGTTGCTTGATCTGATTACTTGTTGATTGTTCATTTTGTTGTTCATAAGCACATTTGAACGTTTTGTTCTTAGTCGAATAATTAAGGTTCTTCAATTTTTCATTTTTGCATTTTACTAGGTCAACAGACTTATAATCATCTTTGTTCATCATTACTTGATTTAGCATTGCTGTTTCAGTTGCTCTACAATGATCAACTATTTTATCAAGAGTCATGTCAGGTGTTCTCAGCAACCTTTCTTGTAATTTTAAATCACATACTCCAAGGACAACTCTTACTTTTAAAAGATTATCTTCTTGATCACCAAATTCACACTTTTTAGCCATTTTTTTAAGTTCAATGAAGAACTTGTCAAAAGGTTCTCTTTCAGCTTGTTGTCGTTTAAAGAATTTAAACTGTTCAGCTATAATACTTTTTTTTGGCTCAACATACTTTTGAAGCTCATCAAATATTGATTGAACAGTCTCCTGTTTCAAGTCAAACGCTTCAACTACTGAATAAGCTTCTTCATCCAAGCCACTTTTCAAGTGAGCTACTTTCACTTTTTCATTCTTCTTATTAAGTTCATTAGCATCGAGATAATTAAAAAATTGTCTTTTGAAGTTATTAAATTCATTATATAACGACTCCGCATTACCAAAATTTAATTTTGGCAGTTTTACTGAGGCCATTATTTTTATCCGATTTAATCGATAATATATATATTTCTCCTCAGTTGAAGTCAAATCCTATGACTGCGCCACGTTTCGTTGATGATATTTTAATTAATAAAATAAATACAACATTTATTAAAAACAGAAACAATATTTATTATATGTATTTCCACAACTATATATTAATAATAATATGTATGGTGTGCTACTTGCTGTGTACATGTATATATATGATAACCTTATCAAACACATATAAGTAAATGGTTTGTGATCCGTAAGCAGGACTGTATTGCGGCCTTCGATCAAATTAATGAAGGGACGGGTGCTGAGGTAGACGGCTAGAAGTTCTCTATCGTATGTAATGTAGTATCACATTTTAATACATGTAATAATTAATACTTATACTTAATAAAATATGTCACCAAATCAGTGTTCCTCCGTGGATAAAATGAATAATAACATAATACCCTTACACAAGATTTAATCACCCTCTTACGCATTCCATAAAACGCCCACGTAAAAGATTCTATCACATTAACCAATCAAATACAACTAAAAATATTTTAAGAATCTCACCAGAGATCGCTAAACCAGTTTTGCGGGCTATAAAAAGGGCATTTTCCACCAAATTCGGGTGGTTTTTTACGAGCGATTTTGTATGATTTCTGAACATCCCTCTCGCTGACACTGGGAGGCCTTGACACTTTGTCTCTGCATCTCTATGGCTCTCTGGAACTCTGGAATTCTCAGGTCCGAAGTGTTTGATTTGTTTATGAAGTATGCCGTCTACACCAGCTGCTTTCTTGTTTTTCAGACTTTTAATTGCAATTTCTACTTCTTTAGTATCTAGTTCTGTCATGAACGTGTTAATTTCTTTTCATGGGTTCCTCTTAATCATTTTGGATTCTTTGGCAGTTCGTTTCGTTTTTCCATTTAGTAGGAGTTGATGAGCCACTTCGTTTGCCGTAACGTTCGTATGTACGAATCCGTTGTTTTTTTCACAGTTTAGTTTCTTTAGAAGACGCCAAGCCTTATTACTATTTTGCACCATATTTATGTCTTCTACTGTCTTCTGCCATTCTTTTCTTCTTTCCTTCGCAATATCTGTCAAAAGGGCTCTCCTCCTTGAATAGTTTCATCGCCAAAAGGGTCGTTTTCATATCTTACTGTGTATTCATCAAGGGTCTTCTGTAGCTCTTTCTTCATCCCTGGTATATAATATCGGCGGCAACCTCTGGGTATATGGTGTTTTGAAACTTCCTTTATTATTTTCACAAAGTCTTCATAATGTTCCGGTGTTGGTTGGATTGTTTCAATTACCCGATCTAGTGCCATTGCGTATTCTCTCTATTTCACTTTCTTGAAATTATAACGTCTTTGAAACGGTACCATAATTGGACGTAATGTTTTCAAAATTTCACATAAGATGGGTCGATGTTGTGTTCGAGGGATAGGATCTATAACCCGTTTTATAAACCCAACCCAATCCGTTTTATGCTCAGTTGTTCAATATTTTCCCCTGCAAATATATTGTCTGGGTTATAGCTGTTTTTCCAACGTCTGCTGTTGAATGGCTTTGGTAACTTTGGTCCTTAGATGAGCTTTAGTTGCTGCTTATCTTCCCAATCTTCGACTCTTACTCCATCTTCATTCGTTTCTTAGTGTCCCCACTGAGTACTTTGACTGTTGAAATATCCGATAATTATTTTTGATTTATGATTTTGGAAGTTAACTGGCTCATTGAACTCAAAATGTACATTAGGTGCCTTGTATATTGATGATATTGTAATATTACCGATGTCAATCGTAATGATTTCAATATTGTTTACACATGTGCTGTGAGCTGATACAACATCTATACTGTTTCTCACAAAGATCGTACTTCCATACTTATTGTGATGATGTTCCGCTATTAGCCTGAATCCACTAATAGTAGGTTTAAGGTGGTAGTCGTCACGATGGGTTTCTTGAAGGCATAGTATTTCTATACTGTTTGTTCTGATTATGTGTGAGATTATTGTCTCTTTCTCAGATATGAGTCCCTCAACATTAAGGGACATTGTCATCAAAATTGGCCCTGATAAGGGCCGTTTTGTCACGGTGAAGGGTCTGAGTTGTCGACCGGGTTTGGGAAGATTGGCCGTCAGTCGGGAATGTTGTTTTACACTCCGCATCCAACTACCGTTGCCTAGAGGGCGTCCGGTTGCTTAATATACCGTATATCTCCGTTGATACTGTAGGTAATTCGCTTGTAAGTATTTACTTGCAAGAGCAATCTTCGTAGAGGTTTTTCCCGTGCCTCCCGGCGTTTGAGTAATTTATCTTAAAGAAAATAATAATAATTAAATAACAACTATAAATAATGACTCAATGTGCACGAAGCGATATAAAAAGGAATAGCAAAAAGTTACAACGAATATAACAATATGACGTGTGTGAGATCGAACGACAACTGACTGATGGTGGTGGACAATTACATTAAATTTTACATCACAAAGGTACACGAGTAGGGACGATTACATAACATACTAGTATATATTTACTACAATAACAACTCACGTAACATAAAAACGGAAACACTGACTGACTAGATAAGGTGCTGGCTGGGGGTAGTGATGGGTCGTCCACGAACGAACGGGTCATATCTGTTAACAACATTTCAGTTGTTAACTTAAAAGTGTGTACTCGGACCGGTTTAATCATTATCACGCAACTACTCCCTACTACTCAAGTAGTAGTGGATATCGCTACTACCGGCCGATCAACTGTACACACACTACACACCACACACAACACATAACCACAAAAAATTTATATAATATAGTTTTTATTGTATTGGGTAATAATTCGTTTTTGTTTTGTTTGTTGAAACATTTTTCATTTTGTTAGTTCTAATATACAATTTGTTTGTTGATATAGACGTTGAATATTGTTTTTAAAACGTTACGGCAAGGTTCAAAGTTATAAAAACTAATATAATTTTGTTATTCTATTCTTTCACTAATTGCTAGGATCATTGATTGTACAGCCAAAAATTAGCTCGATAACTTGTATCTTTACTGTGATATTTCATTGCTACATATTAAATTTTTCTAGTCAATTTGTGTTACCAAAAAATTGTATTAAGTTAAGTTCCTTTGTTATTGTTGTGATTCGTGTTTTAGTTTTAGGTAGCATCTCTGGCCAGCAGCTCTGCAAATTGTGAGTACTATTATTGATGTTTGTGTTCCATTGTGTAATTTAGTGTAGTCTTCTTTATTATTATTATAGTTATTATTGATTGTGATTTATTGAACAGATTAGTTATTACAAGTTTTATTCATTTATTATTGGAAGAGTCACATTCATTTGTTATTGATTTATTGAATTTGTATAGTTTATCGTTGTTGTCATTTTGTTAGATTTTTTTCAGAGTTTATAATTATAATTGTTGAGCCAAAAGGGCTAAATTTATATAATCAAGTTATTCATTAAAATTATTATTATTAATTGTTGTAAAAAGGATTTGAATTATTTATTCACTTAGTTTAAGAGCACACACAAAACATATATACACACAGTACACACTTAAGCACTACATAGATCGCTGGTTGCTGCGCAGGCGACCCCTCCCACCTCCAGTGATTCTATTTACATACACCACACTACACAGCCTGATCGGTATTGGTGCAATTAGCCGGTTCGGGTACGCACTATAATATTTAGTGCCCCTGGCCCCAACAATATCAGTGAACGAATTGATCTGGATCGCAAAAAAAATTGTTATCGCTCATTTGTTCACACGTCCATTCGTTTCACGCAATACGTCGGAGGGCACACTGTTTCATGATTCGTTCATTTACTGAACGTTTACCTACACTTCGGTTAAACCTATGCCTAACCTAGATAGAAATAATAAAAACACCAGTGCGCAGTATCAATTTTTTATGTATATTATATGTACATGATATTTATTTTAAATTCATCAATTGTTTAATAATTTTAACAGTTTTTCTTAAAGTACCTCAGTTTTTCATAAATGTATATTTTAAACAAACAACATTTTTTAATAGGAAATTTATAATTACTATTAATATTTAAAAGTTTTAGCTTCGATGCGAAGCGGAGAAGGTATTAATTTTACTATGATGTGTTTTTTTTTTTTTTTTTTTTTTTTTT
>NW_026099576.1:770254-800108 GCF_025091365.1 Daktulosphaira vitifoliae | reverse complement strand
ATTTTTTTCTATTTAATAATATTTATTTCAAACTTGCAAGTTGAGTTAAAAGTTATGGTAATAAATTCATTTTTTTTTTATTAAAAC
This sequence comes from Daktulosphaira vitifoliae, assembly GCF_025091365.1. Taxonomy (NCBI): domain Eukaryota; kingdom Metazoa; phylum Arthropoda; class Insecta; order Hemiptera; family Phylloxeridae; genus Daktulosphaira; species Daktulosphaira vitifoliae. The sequence continues at coordinate 800,021 of NW_026099576.1, read as the reverse complement.
TTTCACTTTAAAGAACAAAAAGAAGTAGGTTCAAAATGATTACTTTTAACATATTAAAAATCAATAATAATTTGAAAATAATTAATTATAAAAATTATATAATATATAATTAAAATAATTACTAATCTGGATATAATTAAGGAAATAGGAGTTGATGTTGGGTTGGGTTGGTTACATTTTTAACTTTATAATGCTATAACTCATTGAAAAGTGTACGAATCAACACAATTTTTTTATGAGAAATAATATTTTTTAATAATCCCTTTTTCATTCGACATACTTTATCTTAATCAGGGTATTAATAAGAAACTAGCAGATAATGTAGCTTTTGTAATTATCCACCAATTTCTTAGAATTAAACACTATCTACTGATTTGCATCGAAGCGTTTCTTATGATAGTGATTTTAATCACTGTCAGATTAAATCTATACTGGACCCAACTATGCAACATCCCCACTATGCCGCGACCCCACTGTGCTGGGTTTTTTTTAATTTTGGTGTTTAGTTTTTATAAGCAAATGTCACTCTCTGTTTGATACTTTTTGTTAAATACTTACTGTGACTAGTTAATGTACATTGTTTGATATTGATTACTTCGAGTTGTAATATTGATGCATTTGGTCCAATTCTATTTCAATATTAATTTAAGTTGTAAAAAATACTAAATATTTTAAAACTATTTTCTGACTATTTTGAGATAGCCACTCTTGTATTAATCACCCATTCATCTCAATATCCTGAAATTATATTTATATGTATATAAAACTATTTTATTCCAAACCATCTTAGTCTATTCTTTATCATATTATCTTTTTTTTGATCCTCAGAAATAATATCTCTTATATATTCTAAATATATAGTATTCATTCCTTATATATCACCTCTTGTCAATTAATTTAAGTATCCTCACCTTCACTCAATTTTTATTCTAATTTATTATCTGCTACTCAATTCTCAAAACCACACGAAAATCTTAGTTTTTCCATAACCTTGTATTACTTACCTTTTAACTTGATTTGAGTTCACTTTTGACTGCTTATTTAATTTATAAATTGTTAATTTAACTCCAAAGATTAAATTCTTATATAATTTTAAATAACATCAATACTGTTCTTTTTTAAGAATTACATTTAAAATTTTGTTATACAGCTCTTTACATATTATAATTTAAAAACAAAATCTGAGAAATTTTTTTTGTTTCTAACCTACTTCTTCTATCAGTTGCTACTATGCAGAGTCTCTTTTTTACAATTTCGTATAATCGTGGGTATATATTTTTTTCTTTCAGAACACCATAATAATGGATTCTTATAATAATGGTTTTTAATTGCGTATTAATTTATGTGTTAATACAGTTAGATTATTTCAAATATCCTACTATATTGTTCATTTGAATAACAATTTTGATTATCAATATATAGCTATTTATTTCATAAAATCAATATTACATTCATATAATTATTTATAAGCGAAAATAGGTCTATGAATTATTGAATTTGGCAATTAGGACAAAAATTTACTATTAGAATAATGTTNGAATTATTGAATTTGGCAATTAGGACAAAAATTTACTATTAGAATAATGTTAGGCCAGTCAACAAAGGAAAAATGGCGGAAAAAATTCCCAACCAAATTTTTTTTTTTTTTAAAGTTAAATTAAGATATGTATAATGACTAAAAGTCCTCATCGATTGGCCTTGAGCTTTTTTATTTACAGCCTCTCAAAAGTTCAAAAATATCAGCTTTTTTAATTTTCTCAAAAAATATTTAACTTACAAAAAAAGTTTCCTACAAAAGTTGTTCTAAGACAATTTTAAACAAATTAGGTATCTTATATTTTTAATTTTAACAAATATTTTTCGAGTTACCTTACATTTAATATGAGTACTAAAATTTATTTTCCAATTTTTTTCATTTTACGGTTATTTTTTATCATGTTATACTTACTTTAGACACAATGTTATAAATGTATATGTGTGTATGTGTGAGTTTATTTATTTATTGTATCATTAAAGTGTAGTGTATATTAATATACAAGCGATAGAGTAGGTAATTGATTTGACGCTGTATTGTTTAAACCCAACTAAACGCTAAATTGTACATTCCCAAACAACAATCATAATNAATTGTACATTCCGAAATAACAATCATATTATGTCAATTGCCACCGGAATTTCTGGTAATCTTTTTCTTTTTCTTTGCCTTAATCCCAACTACTTGGGGTCGGCCACTCTTATCCTAAGCTTCCACTTGACACGATATCCCACATCTTCTACGCGCNCACGATCTCCCACATCTTCTACGCTCACATCAGCTGTCCTCAAATCGCATTCAATAGCATCCCTCCATCTCTTTTTTGGTCTTCCTCTATCTCTTCTTCCTTCAACATTCATTTCTATAACTGTTCTTACAGCTTCCGATTCTTCTCTCCTCATAACATGACTAAACAATCTAAGTCTATTTTCTGTCATCTTATCCACGATTGCCGCAACACCTATACTTCCTCTTATATGCTCGTTCCTTATCCTATCTTCTCTAGTCACTCCACTCATCCAACTAAGCATTCTCATCTCTGCTACACTTATTCTCTGCTCTACTTTCTTATCAACCGCCCAACACTATGAACCATACATCATAGCTGGCCTCACAATTTCATACTGAATTTAAAAACTATAATTAGTATTTATTCATATATTATATTTTAAAATCAAAGAACTGCTAATCAGGATATAATTATAGAAATAAGAGTTGATGTTGCTTTTGGAATAATCCACCAATTACTCTAAATGAAACACTATCTACAGATTTGCATCGAAGCGTTTCTTATGATAGTGATTTTAATCACTGTCAGATATCATCTATACTTGTCCCATCTATGCCTCGTCTACACTGTGCCTCGACCCCATTGTGCTACCGTTTTTTTTTTGTGTGTGTCTCTGTCGCTTCTTTTTATCAGGTCTCACTGGACTGATTTTTCTCAATGATACGTCAAAAAATCACAAATCGTATCTAGTTGAAGTCATTAAACTCAAAAATTCAAAATTTTTCCCTCGTTCCCCGTAAATGATGGCAACTCTCCAAAAATTACGATTTTTAAAATCGATAAATTTCGACATTTTTTTCACTTTTTTAAATTTATTTTGAACCTACTTATGAAAAGTTCTGCTAAAAATGGCGATAGCGGATTTTTCAATGCTGTGCCCTCAGTTTACTCATAAAATTTATTTTGAAACTGAAAACATTTTGACTCATAATGACTTTGCTAAATTAATAAACTCATTTATTTTATCTTGTTTTATGGTTTTGTTCCTTTAGATAGTCTTTAAGAAAATCAATTATTATACTTATCGGAATACTCGAAAATAAGCCTATTACGTCAAAAGAAATTATATTGTCATTATTTTGAATAGTATGACCAGATAATTTTTGAACCAAGTCAATATTATTTTTAACTGAAGAGCTATCGAATTTTTTAATAGATAAAAATATACTTACTAAGTATCTAGCTAAATTTTAAATTGGGACATTTATATTCAACACAAATGTTATTAATAGTTCAAAATTAATAAATAGAAAAAAATTCAGGTTTTTATTAAAATTTAAATCCTCAAATACCTAAACTATATGTTTTGCCAAAATACATAAGCCAGGAAATAATATGAAACTTATTATGTTGAATAATTAAATTTATAAGTGTGAAAAATAAATGTTTGAGATTTTTTTTCATTTTTAATGAGAAGGATGATTTGTCATAGGTTGAGAAATTCCCAATCAATTTGATTAAGTTTGTTTTATGCCCATCAAAAATGTCAATCTGTGTAAGAAAACACTGAAATTTATAATTTGATTTTTTTCTCCTAATTAATTGTTAAAATTAGCATTATTACTTTTGGAAAATATTCATAAAATTAAATAGACATTCTAGTATGCTAAATTTTAATATAGAAACATTTGATATTTTAGAGTAGAAATTTATTTAAAAATGTTTAAAACTTTTAAAATATTTAAATTTAAATAAATTGAATTAGTTTTATTTTAAGTCAATAATTACACAATTATATTAATACAAATGAGAATTAAAAATCAAAATTAATCTTCAGCCCCGAGTTTTTCCATATCATCAGCATTATCCGTATTCAAATTATTAATTTTTATACAAAAATGATTTTCTATTTGCTTTAGTATATTATGATCTCCATCACCACTAACAAGATTAATAGCAATTCCTTTTTTTCCAAAACGTCCTGTTCGCCCAATTCGATGTAAATAGGTATCATAATCAGGCTCTCGATTAACAGTTATAGGCAAATCAAAGTTAATTACAATTGTCACTTGTTCGATGTCAATACCTAAAAAAATATATACATGAAATAATATGTATAATGGTATAAATAATAACTAAAGGATTTTAATTGAAAATACCTCTTGATAAAACATTAGTTGTAATAAGAACTTTTTCTTTGCCTTCACGGAAACGATCTAATACATCTATTCTTTGTTGTACAGTCAATTCGCCAGATAGTAATGCCACAGCATGCCCTTGTTCACTCATTTGATTAACCAACCACATAGCCATCTTTTTAGTCTAAATTAATAAATATTTAAATAGTGAAGACACATTAAAATGAATAATTTTAATCAATTGTATTAATTAAAATTAAAAAACATGCCTGACCCATACTACTTATTTTTTTCTAGGGTAAAAAACTTAATGTTAATATTTACTTTTTTGTTTCTCATAATTGATTTTAAGAAAAGTCTTAGAACCTTTCAATTCTTACGTTTTTGATGATCAAAAATTACATTAAATTACATCGACTATTATTAATGATAATATGTAACAATGTATACTTCATGCTGATGTTATCATGTTTAAAATCAAAGTATATAAAGAAAAAGTTTATCAATAAAAAGATAAATATCTAATGTATAAGTCATAAAATATTTGTTTTTATTAAATGATTTAAAAAGAAAAGGTAAAAAATAAAATAAAGGTCTAAATCAACTAATATTAATTACTGTAATTTTTTGTGCTATTTTCTTTGATAAAAAATATTTAGGATAATTTTTTAACTTTTGAGGGTCAAGTATTTAATTATGTATAATTTGAGATATTTTGACATACTGATATGAATGTTGCTGTAAGTAAAGTATTGATACTTTCTTTCGATTGAAGTATTTTTTTGTTTCAATATTGTTATTCGATATTTTTTTAATAACGAAAAAAAAGATATTAAATCTAAATTTTATGAAATATGAATACAAAAGTATCATTACAGAAAAACATTTGTAGTATTATTATTGATTATCATTGATTTATCACTTATAGGTTGGGTTTCCTTCTATATCTTATATTATAGAATATACTAGGTCTATTTAAGCAGAAAATGGATGTCTAGAAACTGTAAGAAGTATATTATGATACCTAATTTCATGTATTAAATAAATGTTCACATTTGTTTCCTGTATTTGCTAAGAATTATAGATTTCAACACATAACATCAGGTCCAAAATATTCAAAAAGTAATGGATTCATTTAAAGAAGTATTAAAGAAGTCACATGACTCATATTTAACATTATTGGACCATTAACACTTTTATTTAATGCATTTAGTTCAGTTGAATTACTTATAGGAAGAAATAGGGTACTTTATCTGAGAACTAATTTACAGTTATTTAGCATGATAAGAGGCATGGCATGATCTTTATATCAATAAATTAATATAATAATTAGTAATTTAGTATTTTTATCAGGTGGCTCATATTTAAAGAGGCTTAGTAAAATAGTATATAGAGTGAGATAATTCAAATTTAATTCCAAATTATTATTTTATAATAATAAATATATATAATTATCTAAGTTTCAAAAAATATATAAGAATACATTTTTAAGATAATTTATGCTATAAAGTTTTAAATTAGAAAAATCCAAAATTTTTAGTTAATGAATATGAACACTAGATAGCATTATTTATGTATTAAGCCATAAATATAAGCTAACTGGACATCATCAATAAAAGTACTTATTTTCATTCAGTAATCTTGAACTTAATTGATAAAGACTGCGGTTATTATTTCAGTATTTGTATTTTGATCCAATTACACTGATTTTATGTCAGAAACATTTGTAAAAATATTTGTATACGTTATTACAAATAGCCCAGACTGGTTATCAAGATGGTATGACTATCAATAAACTAAAGGTATTGTGTGGCAGTTGATAAGAAAAATAATTTTCATAAAAATACTTTTCTCCTAATTTGTCTTCAAACTTATCTTTAAAAAATAATATTTTATTTCGTTATTTAAATTAAAAGTGTACAACAGAAAAAATTAACAAAAAAAATTGCGTAATAATTAACTTTTCTTGATCATAATTATGCATAATCGAATAAAAACACAAATGACAGCAGCTCAAAAATTACAAGAAGATCGAGAAAAGGAAAAAAAATTAAAACTATATCAAAATGGTATGAAAGAAGTATTTGAGCTTCGCTTTTCAAAGGAGTATAATGATAAATCATTAAAATCATCTGAAAGTCTATTACGTTCAAATCCCGACATTGTTACATTATGGAATTTTAGAAAAGAAATCTTCACTAACTTGGAACCTTCTAAGGAACTTTTAAATGAAGAACTATATCTAACAGAAAAATGTTTACTTATTAATCCTAAATCTTATTCTGTGTGGTTTCATAGATACTGGATTCTAGAATATATATATTCTAATCCAAATTGGCATAATGAGTTAATATTATGTACAAAATATCTAAAAATGGATGAGAGAAATTTTCATTGTTGGGATTATAGACAGATAGTTGCAACTAAATGCCAAGTATCAATAGAAAACGAATTAAAATTTACAATGGAAATGATTGATTCTAATTTTTCCAACTATTCTGCATGGCATTATAGATCCAAGTTATTAAATACTACTGATCAAGATAAAGAATTATTACAAATTTCAGAGTTAAAATTAGTAGAAAATGCAGCATTTACTGATCCATCTGACCAGAGTGCATGGATCTATCAGCGATGGTTAATTGGTAAGTTAGAACCATCAAAATTTATATATAAAATACATCATTTAAACAATCAAGTATATTTAATACTTAATAGAAGTTTGCCAAACCATTTTAAAGTTAAAGATATAGATAACAATACATGGAAACCTTTCGATTCAAATAAAAATGTATGGTTTATAAATTCAAGTAAAATTGATAACCATAGTATAAAAATAATTGATAACAATTATCAAGTTATAGATAAATCATCCAATGGTACGGTAAGCCACCAAGATATTTTTACATTATTTATTAATGAAAAACTAAAAAATGTTTTACATGTACAAATGGAAAGCTTACATCAATTATTGAAATTGGAACCAGAAAGTAAATATGCTCTTCTTACATATGTATTACTATTATATACATTGAAACCACAAAACTATTTTGAAAAATGTTTAATCAACTTAAATTTATTAAAAAAAATTGATAAACTAAGGAAAAATTACTACTGTAGTTTAGAATGTCGATATCGTATAGAATACTGGATAACTAACAATACAAATACTGATCATGTCAACTTAAGTAATAATAATTTAACAGCTTTTTATCACCTTAATATGTTTGTTTGTAGTAAAACAATTGATTTGAGCAACAATAATTTATCCAACAGCAATTTACAATGTCTAAAATATCTTTTATCATGCACAGAGTTATCACTGATGAATTGCAATTTAACTAATTTAAAAGGATTTCCAGACTTGCCAAATCTTAAAATACTTAATTTAAGAGATAATAATCTTGAAGAAAATTCATATAACGACTTAAAAAAATGTAGATCATTAGAAACTATTTTGCTAGACAAAATGCAAACTTTACTTTGTTTAAATTTTAAAGATAGTTTATTCAAAATTGAAATTATTTAATATGTTTTTTTTTAAATTTTTTGAAATATAATATTAAGTTACTTAAATTAATTATTCTTAAAAATAAAAAGTAAAAATTATATGAGATTATTATATATCAAACTGTATATTTTGGCTATCTTCTACATATAGATATATTTTTAAAGATATTGAATATATTAAAATAAAAAAGTAAATGATTTACAGAATGATTCGTGAATCATTGATGATGTCAAATAAACAATTTTATAAAAAAAACCAAATGGCATAAATTAAAAATATATATATATTCCTGTTAATTTATCAAATTAATGTTTTCATTAAAAAAAAAATAATAATAATAACCGTATAAAGCAATAGTAATGAAATAAAATATATATATATTATTTGATGAGAAATCAAGTGGTTTATGTTTCACGAATCACACTGTTTAAGATACTGAACAATATCAATTATGCCTCAAACAATATATTTAAAAGTTTAAAAAATATATTTTTTCTTTTTAAAAATTAATAGTATCCTGAGTCCCACAATTTTTCTAGAAAAAATTGGTCCTATCTTTCCTTTCTCCCCTTTTATATAGTAACAACTTAAGTATTTAAGAAATTGACTAGCTGGTAATAAATGTTGAATTCTTATTTTGGAAGTTATTTACTCTCAACATTGACAAGTCATTTTCTTATTTTTAAGCTAGTTAAACATATATTTTTCCATTTAAAAAATTTTAGTTATTATTATTTAAAAAAAAGTAAAAGGGTATATGACTTAATATTTTTTACTATTAATTTCTGAAAAGAAAAAATTATAATGTTTATACGTGAGGCATGGTTATTCAATCTACCTGGTATATTACAATCTTATCACAAAAACCCAAGTATCTGACTGAATTTTTTACATGACACTTAAATTCTATTATAGTATAAATTTACTTTGTGTCTGAAGAATGTGGTTAAAATTATCAATTATGAAGTATAATTTTAACTATACTTAGAAAATTTTTAATTAAATGAAAATGTTATCTACGTAAATAAATGCATACATTTTCTACTATAATATAAAAAATTTGAAAAATCACTTTTTTCCCCGTTTCCTTGCTTGGTTTTGTAATACAGTCTATTAATCAAATTTTTATATAACTATACAGATTAACTTTTTATTATGCCTTTCTCAATTTATAAAATTTATCAAAGAAGACGTCTTTAAATTATAAATAATTTCTTACAATCATTGTTTTTTTTCCCTTCTCTTTTCAATGTTTATAGTTCTATTGATAAATTAACTAATTAACCACTAATTAAAAGTATAAAAACCTATACAAGATGGAAAAAAGTTTAATCATTTGATTTGGCTCAATCAAATGGAGTGTTTATAATCTTTTTGTCAAAGAAAAAAGCCAAATGAAAAGAAACTTGACTAAGCTGACTGAAATGGAAATCACACAAGGAGAGGAAATTGCTAAAGAAAAATAATAATAAAAAGGATGTCATGAAACCCAATTCTGCAGATAAGAACTCAGTCACTTCATGTATCAAAATTAAATAGTTAATTTTTTTATTATTGTAATTTTGGTTTAATCTTGTGCGTATTCAGATAAATTAAGAAAAAAATATATACATATACATAATAATAAAAATTAACTTTGAATTTCAAATGTGGACCACCATAACTGTTATTACACAAAAAGTAAATTTTCACTAATCCAATAATTTTCTATTCTCTTATTAAAATAAAACATTACAAAAATATATACATGGATGTTAATAATATAATACCATGTAAAATAGTGAATGTGTTTGTAACAAATAAGATACTCTATTAAAAGTAAATACTTTTCCATTGTTTATTACTTTATTGTACTTAAATTTTATCCCTGTTTTGTACGTTTTCATATTGTTTTAATTATATCTTTAATAATTACATTAATGTCATTATTGAACCTTTTTCTCTTTTTATTATTATATGTAAAAGCATAAGGAGTCTCTTTAAAACACAGCTGGGTCTCTAGACGACACTTCCTTGGTAGAAATCTAACGAGTAATTTGTGCTGGTTATACTATTTTAGCTTTGATGTGGAACTTAAAAGGTATTAAATTCAAAATGATAGGCCAATTTTTTCAATCCATATGTTAAAAGAACCTGAATTATAATTAGTTGAAGACATTATCCTCAAATACTTATTTTAAAAATTATAATTTTTAATAGTGATTAAATTTCGTTTTATATAACTTACTGAAAATATATAGATAAAAACATAATTTTTATGATGTAAATCACATAATATCATAATATTATTTAAGATAGTATTATATAAAGAGCCCTTATAAATTTAATGCAGCCCTTGTAAATTATTTTAATTTTTTTAAATACACAATTTTGAATTTGTAATATTATAAAATTTCTTGGGGTTCCAAAGTATTAATTTTCCAACTATTCAACTATAACTGCTAATGTTAACATACATTAAATTACAACTTGTGTGATTTACTGGAAGATAAAAAAAAATTTTTCTTCAAAATTATTATAGCATAAAATTAATCAATGAATAAAATATACTTTCTTCTAATATTTATTCATTATGCTAGTTCAATATTGTAACATATTTAGACAATAACTTAATTTAATTACAACCCTATTTTTTACAATATTAAAATATTTGTTTATGTTGCATCAAATATATTATACAGTGGAACCTCGATAATCCGGGGTAATTGTGGGGAGTGGGTCACACTGATAAATGAAAACCACGGTTGATTGAGACTTTTTATAATAATGAAATTTTGAAACTTCAAAAAGAGCATAGCATAGTTTTTGTCGTAGCTGATAATTCTGCACAAGATATGAACTTGAAAATTTCATTTTTTTATTTGATTAAATCACGAACTGTCTGTTGACCCACGCCGAAATCGTCCGCAAGTTTTTGTACACTTTTACCACGATCTACAGCTTGGTTTATATTCAACACTTTTTTGCTCAAGAGAAAGAACGATACGTTTTCGTTTAACACTTCATAATTAGATTACGTCGGAACGGCTATAGCAAACAATTAAACTGAAGGTGATACAATAAATACAATTTATAATAATCTACAATATTGTTTATTTTCATATTGTTATCGCCAAAAATGTCATTAATATGTTTGTCGATATCGTATATAATGTATGATATAAAATATTTTATTATAATTATTTATTGTATGTATAATGCATAACTATTTTTAAATTTTCGGAAGAGTGAGCACGGTTAATCGCAAACACGATTAATCGAGGTTCCACTGAATAAGTGATTTTCATCAATTAGATTTAAACATTTACAGGTTTCTACTGTTCTTGGCTCAACTATATTATATGGGTATTAACTAAATTGAATAGTTTTTCTATATTTTTTTATATTGTTTATTAATAAAAATTTTATAATCCATAAATATAATTTTTAATTTACCTGACAAAATATCATTGCTTGACCAATAGTAACTCCACCATAAATATTTACCAATGCATTGTATTTATCTTCTTTATTGTTACAATTAACATAATACTGTCGTATATTGTCTAAAGTTTCTTCTTCACGTTTAAGCCTAATAATAACTGACATAGGTGCAATAGCATTAGCAAATCTCATAACATCTTCTGTATAAGTTGCAGAAAAAAACATCATTTGACAAGTTTCTGGTAACAATCTACACATAGTATTTAATAATTAATTTTTTATTAACATAACACTTTTCTAAAAAATGGTACAATTTCATTACTTTCTTATTCGGAAACTTTGATCCTGATGACCTTGAGTATCCACCATGATATCAGCTTCATCCAGAACAAACACTTTAATTTTTTTTGGATCAAAAAATCTGTACTTAGTAGCCCAATCCAACACTTTTCCAGGTGTTCCAACAATAATTTGTTCTTGTAATTTTGACCCTTTTTCAACTAAATAAATGAATAATTTTCTTTAACAAATTTTTAATGCATTATTATTATAACAATATGGTTAAAAATACATAAATATTATTTTTAAATAGAAATTATTACACCATTAGAGAAGTGTTACACATTGAAATAATTTTTATTGAATTTTACACAAGAAAAATTTAATTTAAAAATGTTTATTTTTTTTATTAACCAATTTTAATATAAGTACTTAAATGTATATCTCAATAATGTTTCAAGTTCCTCAATATATTTTAAAATATTGTTTAATCAATAGTTGTACAAAGTATATAAATAAAAGGATCAATACATTATATTCAAAAACAAATTAAGTATAAAACTTTTTCAGACTATAGTAAAAATTTAATAGTCCATCTCATTTTATCTTAATATTCAAATATATTAGACAGATGAAGTATAGCTGCAGATAGGAAATAAATAGTCCGCTAATAATGTTTAACATTCATGTTTCTTTGTCTATATAATAATCAATATAAATGAATATAAATTGTCTACTTATTTTAGCTTCGATGCGAAGCTGAGAAGGTATTGGTTTTACTAAGATGTGTTTTTTTTTTTTTTTGTGTCTGTTACCACTTTTTCTCAGCTATCACCAAACCGATTTCTTTCAATGATACGTCAAAAGATCACAAATTGTATCTAGTCGAAGACATTACCCTCAAAAATTGAAAAAAATTCCCTCGTTCCCCGTAAATGGGGGAAACCTCCAAAAAAATTACGAATTTAAAAATCGCTAATTTTCGAAATTTTTTCAATTTTTTTTACTTAAAAGTGCCATAACTTTTTCAAAAATAAACATATCAATATAATTCTTTTTTATATAGATGCATAATATCATTACCTTTCATTTGGTATATTTTTTTCATAAATTTAACCCTTAACCTGCCCACAAGAGGGGATTTAAAATGACAACTTTTTCACAAAAAATTAACTTTTTCAATTTAACTTTTGAAAATGTTCCAGAAAGTCTGACACTTTTATATATATCTTAAATTGAAGCTAATGCAATGTTCTTTATTATGCAAAAAAAAAATTTCGGACTTTATTTTATCTTCACGGTGAAAATGGCTACCGAATGCTATTTTTGTGTGAAAATTTTCGATTTTGTATTTTACATTTTTAACTTTATTATGCTATAACTTTTTGAAAAATGTATGGATCAGTACAATTTTTTTATGAGGAGTAGTATTCATATACATCTTTCATTTGACATACTGTTTTTTTAAATCGGACCATTTCCCTATATACGAGGGGGGTTCAAATCTAAAAAATGCATGTAAAAAGTAGAACTTTTTCAACTTAAATTTTGAAAGTGTTCCGGAAGGTCTGACACTTTTATATATATCTTAAATTAAAGCTAATGTAATATACTTTATTATGCTAAAAAAAAATTTCGGACTTTATTTTATCTTCATGGTGAAAACAGACATCAAAGTTTATAAAAAAAATACGATTTTTGTAAAAAAATTCTTTTTTATATTTTTAACTTTATAATGCTATAACTTTTTGAAAGATGTATGGATCAATATAAATTTTTTTTTATAGATGCATGATGTCTTTACCTATCATTTGGTATATATTTTTTTTATATCTGACCCTTTACCTGCCCACAGGGGGGGATTTAAAATGACAACTTTTTCACAAAAAATTTACTTTTTCAACTTAAATTTTGAAACTGTTCCGGAAAGTCTGACACTTTTATTTATATCTTAAATTAAAGTTAATGTAATCTACTTTATTATGCGAAAAAAAAATTTCGGACTATGTTTTATCTTCACGGTGAAAAAGGCTTTAAACAATTTACAATAATTAGAAAAATTTACATATTTTTAATAATTTTAAACTTTTATTTAAATTTATATAATACCAGCAAATATTTCCAACTTGGCCTGGGTAAATCTTTACAATTTTCTTTTCAATTTAAAAAAATCATTAACATAGTAAACTTATGAAAAGTTAAAACAGATAATTATCTGTACTTCAAGTATAATAATTAAAAATAAACATCATTATATTTTGTTAAATTTATCTAACAATTTATAGATATTTAAAAATATTACCTATTTAATTCAGTAAATTAAAAATATCTGAACTCGATCCTTTGACTATTTAAAACATAACAGCCCGTTTTTACTTTACGTAAATTTAATATTAAAATTGACCCACATTAAAACAAAAATACATTTAAATTGTATTATGTATAGAAAAATTAAAAATTTTTTTTTTTTTTTCATTAAAATTTCATATAATATAAATAAAAATAATCTATATTGTGTTGCAAGTAAGAAATTTTCGTATTAGAAATTTCTTCAATCATCAAAAATAGAAATTTAACAAAATAATTTAAAAACATTATTCTCATTACAAATAGTTTAGTGATATTTGATTAATACTTCTTCAATCATAATTAGAGTTATTTAGTATTTATAGTTGTGGGTACAGGTTATACTGATTTATATGCACTCTGGTTACACTATGTAATGCATGCATTAAGATACTGTAACAGATGACCAGATCATCTGATAAAATTTTTTATAAAAACAAACTTTTTAAATCATCAAACTAAAATTATGGATTGACATTAAAGATAATTAAAGTTTAGGTTATTTCTCTCTAAGGGAAGAAAAAAAATGTATTTAAATACATATTGTTAAATTTGATTTTAAATGTTGCTACTGTGGAAATAATAATCTGATATGATAGCCCATAAATTATTTATGGAAGTTATCAAGAAAAATTTTTTACGCTGGTTATCAAAGGAATTAATAAAGATGAAAATGGATACTGACAGAATCACTTATTATGATAGAATTTTTTTAAAGTGATTTCATAGATATCTTGATTTCTTTATACAATGCATATGTCTACAGTGTAAATGGATAAGTTGGGTGATAAAGTAAATATGTGGTTTATGTTTTGTTCAATAGCAGCAAAACATATACCTATATGTACTTTTGAGGCATCTGTGTATAATGTTTTGTAGTTTTCATATTGTAATATGATTTGATTAAATTAACCTTAAGTTATTTATTTTAGGATGGTACATTTGTAGTATTAAATAAGTTGGATATTTATTGTAGGTTACCAAGGCCAAGAAAGTTTAAGAGTTTTTAATTTTTTTTTGTTTTTAAACATAGTATTATACATGGTCATTTTGAAAAAAGTTATGGCAGTTTAAATAAAAAATATTGAAAAAATGTCGAAAATTAGTGATTTTTAAAATTGTAATTGTTTTGGAGATTTCCCTCATTTAGTCCAGTAAATTTATTAATAAATAACAAACAATTTTTTTTTTTTAAGTATTGTATCAAGACCTTCAACTTTTATATATATCTGCTGTAAAAGTAAGAACTACTTCATAATTTTTTATGATTTCTCCATAAAAATTACAATATTAAATTATTAAATATCAATTTCATACAATATTTAATTGCTATAATAAATATTTAATCATATATTACAATTATAAATCATAAAACTTGTAATTAGCATATAGATAAGGAAATAGGAGATCATATTCCTTTTGGAATAATCCACCAATTTTTAGCTTCGATACAATTTTTTTGTGTCTTAGTGCTCAATCTCAGCTCTTGCTGGACCGATTTTGATGAAAAATATGTCAAATGACTACAATTCGTATCTAGTAACTAGTTGAAGATATTACCCTCAAAAATTGAAAAAAAAATTCTAATTTATCAATTAAACAGTTACTTATCCCATGTTCTCCATACAGACAATTAAAATCATTCATTTCTAATGTTTCAAAATATTTATTAACGAATCAAGTTTGATATGATAATTGGATATGATAGGTTTCAAATACAAAATTAAATCATTTTACTTTGTAATTTAATAATTTTTTTACTCTATTTGTGTGTGCTACAACTAGACTATAATATTACAAATTTTTTGCTAACATGTTACTATATAAATCATTTCTAAAAAAAAATGATTGTTAGTTTCTCCTGAATTAACAATGGATTTTTACAATTATAATCAAATTTTATAATACGCTCAATTGAGTAAATCTTTTTAACAATTTTGTTTTGATTGGTTCATTTAGTTAAAGTATTTCATTAAAATGAATGAAGTTCTGAATATTTCAATTGCAGAATCTTTTTAAACACCAAAAGTTATTAGGAAATGATTACTATTACTTCTATTTAAGTTATCTATTACGATAAAAATGCAAATAAATATTGAGCTATTCTGATAAATTTTCTATTAATAGTATTTATAAAACTTCCTAACTGCATATTAATCTTAAGGATACAATTTTTTTAATTCTAATAAAATGTTCTATTTATTGATGTCAATTTCAAACTTGCCAATTGAGCTAAAAGTTGTGGTAAAATAAATTAATTTTTTTTACTATAAACATTCACAAAAATCAACTTTAAACAATTAAAAAAATAGGTTAAATATGTCATTTTCCTTATTTTTAACATATTAATAATCAAAATCAGTATTAATTAAAAAAAAATTTTTTTTTTCTTAATTATTTTTTTTATATGTAACCCCTTTGTTTTTAATAGTAAGTAATAATATTAAAAGTTAGAAGTAATAGAAAAAGTTTAATTGCACATTTGAAAATATCGCGAAAAGTTGATTTAGAAAAGTATATTTTTGTTTCTGATGAAAGTTCCTTGTAGAGTCTAGTGTATTTATTCATAGGTAATAAAATTATTTTATTAAAAAGTATTGCATCAATCCCTTTAAATTTTTATACGCGTTTAAAATATATGAATATACAACTCACTTTTATTTTTATAATATCTTCGTAACAATTACAATATTATTGAAAATCCATTTCATACTAATTTTAATTACTATAATTATTATGTATTCATATATTATAATTATAAATCGAGATAAAATTAAGGGAATAAGAGTTATAGTTGCTTTTGAAATAATCTATCAATCTCTTAAAATTAAACACTATCTACAAATTTGCATAGAAGCGTTTTTTATGATATTGATTTTAATCACTGGACCCAACTATGTCCCGTCCTCACTGTGCCGCGACCCCTTATTATTTTAAGCAACCCAGCACAGTGGGGTAAAATTTTTTTTTCATAATAAAGTATATTACATTAGCTTTAATTTAAGATATAAAAGTGTTAGTATTTCTGGAACACTTTCAAAAGTTAAGTTGAAAAAATACATTTTTTGTAAAAAGTTGTCATTTTGAATCACCTTTTGGGGGCTTACCTGTCCCAAAAAAAAAAAAAAAAAAAAAAAAAAAATTAGCAAATTTATATTTTTAATTTTTTTGGATTTTCTCCTATTTATGGGAAACGAGGTAAATTTTTCAATTTTTGAGTGTAATATCTTCGACAATTTGTAATATTTTGACGTATAGTTGAAAGAAATTGGTTCGGTGAGAGCTGAGAAAAAGTGGTAATAAACAAAAAAAACAGATCATAGTAATACCTTTTTTGTTTTTAAATTACAACGTTCCCAGTTTCACATCGAAGACAAAACTATTTTAATTATATTTACCATCTTCTCCCCGGACTGCATATCGAAGTTTAATATTAGGACAATAAGTTGACATTTTTGCTGCAACTTCACCAGTTTGTATAGCCAACTCATAAGTAGGGGATAAACATAAAACCTAAATAATGAATAAATATTTAATTTTTAAGCAAAAAATATAATTTTATCAATTTTTTAATACAGATTTTCACATACAAATAGATAATATAAAATAAATATAACCTGTGGATATTGCATATCAGGATCAACTCTACTCAACATAGCCAGTACAAATGCAGCTGTTTTTCCAGTTCCTGATTGTGATTGAGCAATTAAATTTTGAGGACTATTGAAAATTTAATAAAATGATAAAAATTTATGTAAATTTAAGAGACATATAATATTATACATATACCTACAATAATATTTTTGAACAATTAATAGTTTCGCAAAAATATTTTAGATTATAAAGCAAAATTTAACTTTTTTAAACACTATTTTATAAAGAACCACCAGGAATATTTATTTTTGCTTGGATTAATTTTTATAAATTTTCTTGTTATTTAATGTATAATAATTGTTTATAATAGCCTATTTTTATAGGCTAAGCTTTTTATAATCTTACAATATATTTATATATGCAAAACGAGGTCGTTAACTCCTATGCTAATTTAAAAAAATTACAAGTGCAAATTAATACACAAAATCTATTATAATTTTTAGGCCTTTTTTTTAATTATAACAAAAACGTGTTACCTTATTAAATTAGGAATTAAAATATGGAGAAAGATATCTTATTAACTAAAACATTTTGTTACATAAATTAAAATAAAAGAAATTTATACAAAAATGTGCAACACCAACTTGCTTCTATAAATGATTAACCATCAAAAATTAGTTTTGAAATATCGTGATAATCGAAAAAATATTTAATTTCTTAGGTCTTCTTCTTCTTCTTCCTCGCCTCAATCCTAACTACTTGGGGTCGGCCACCCATATTCTAAATTTCCACTCGACACAATCTCCCACGTCATCTACGCTCACATCAGCTGTCCTCAAATTGCATTAAATAGCATCTCTCCATCTCTTTTTTGGTCTTCTTCTACCTCTTCTTCCTTCAACATTCAATTCTATAAATGTTCTTATAGCTTCCGATTCTTCTCTCCTCATAACATGACCAAAACCATCTAAGTCCATTTTCACTCATCTTATCTATGATGGACGCTACACTTATACTCCCTCTTATATGCTCGTTCCTTATTCTATCTTTTCTAGTAACTCCACTCATCCATCAAAGCATTCTCATCTCTAATACACTCATTCTCTGCTCTACCTTTTTATCAACCGCCCAACACTCTGAACCATACATCATAGCTGGCCTTATTACAGTCTTGTAGAATTTACCTTTCAGCCTCATTGGAATTTTTCTATCACATAAGACGCCAGACTCTTCTCTCCACTTCAACCACCCACACTTAATTCTGTGTTTTACATCCTTGTAATAACACCGCTCTTTTACATAACTGACCCTAAATACTTAAAACTTATACTCTTCCTATGCTTTTTACCATGGTACAAGTGCCAACATACATGTCTTCTATTATATTAATGTACCTTTTCGAGACTACTTTTCTCATTAATGCCCACTTTAAAACCTCTCTCAGTACTCTGTCATACGCTTTCTCCAAAACTATAAATACCATACATAGCTTTTTCTTCTTTTCCATAAACTTTTCTATTAGTTGCCTCACACAAAATACTGGCTCCATTGTTGACTTGCCAGGCATAAATCCAAACTGGTTTTTAGACACCAATGTCTCATTTTTTATTCTCTTATCTATAACCTTTTTTCAAATTTTCATACTATGACTCATAAACTTTATACCTCAAAAATTTCCACACTTCTGTTTGTGTCCTTTACCTTTAAATATCGGCACCACAATACTATTCCTCCATTCATGTGGTATTTTCTCTTCTAATAAAATTTTATTTAAAAGTTCTTTCAACCACCTTATGCGAACACAGCCTAATATTTTCTATACTTTTACTGGCACTTCATCTGGTCTTACTGCTTTATTCTTTTTCATTGATGCCACAGCCTCCCATACCTTTTTCTCACTAATAAAATATACCAGTCCCTCATTCCACGAGATATCCTCTAATGTCTTTTTTGGGTAATCCTCATTCAATAATTTTTCAAAATACTCTCCACCTTTTTTTCACATCATCATCACTCAAGAGTACCCTATTGTCAACACTGTTTATACTTCTTATATAGTGATAATCTTTAGACCTTTGTTTCTCTTACTTTTGCAATACTATAGATTACTTTCTCGCCTTCTTTTGTTCCTAGCCTATCATACAACTAGTCACTTAGTTATAAAACATATTATTTGATAAATATCAGGCTAAAAACAGTTAGTAATAATCTTGTTAATATTTTTTGTATTAAAATATATTATGAAATATAGAAATGAGATAAAACGAAAAATTATATTTATTGATACAAAATTTTAATCTTAGATTAGGTTTTATATTATGATATTTATGTTAATCCCATTTTTAACAAAACATGAACAAAATAAAGTATGAGAAGATTTAGAGATAGAAATTTCAGGATTAGTAAATATACAGTAAAAATTGGTTGAAACTCAATTTCAAAAATAACGTGAAATTATTGAGCTCAAAGAAAAAAAAATCAATTTCTTATCTGATAAAAGTGATGAAGAAGATGATCTATCATTTGGTTGGAATACCATATTCTAATTTTCATAACAGTATTACAAGCTATGTTAACAGTATTCATGAAAATAAAAAAATAGATGAAAACATTTAAATATTAAATTTAATTTTTGAATATAGTTTTTTTCAATATTTTATGATATAATTATTGCTGAAATTTGGTATGATATCAACATCCAAAAAAATATTATTGACGAACCCTATTAAATAGGATTGAAGTATACCTAAAAAAAAAAAATGAATTTTGAGCTTGACCTGCGTAGGTCTATAAATTTAAACGAGCCATATCATAATCTAATAAGTATCCAATGAACTGCATTTCAGTACATAAAATCTTGCAATTCTTATCAAAAATTTGTTGGATATTTTAATTTATTTGTTAGATCATTTGGTACCATAAAAAAATTGTTGTGTTATTTATAATTATTTAATAAAACAAAATTGGCTGAGCTAAAATATTCAATCAGAAAAAATTATAAATGTAAATTATTATTTGAAAGTTTTATTGAATTCTATTTTATATTTAATATGTGTTGAGCAAAGCTTTTAAAGCACGCTCAACTGATGGGTCACGCCTGATATGGACTAAAATTTGTCACCTAATCAATAACAAAACAAAAAATACCACTTATTACAAATTCTGTGAAAAGCATACAAATTATCAACTAAATAACTTAAATATTTTGTTTTATTATTTAAATATCTGACTTAACTTTCTTAAAGAAAATATTTAAATCTAAAATTGCTTTCCTAGACATTTTCCACAAATATCATATTTTTTGAGATAAACAAAAATTTAAATACTACTCTTATTCTGAATGCTTACTTCTATAGATTTTTTATTAAATTAAGGATTACACAACCAAACTTATAATTATGAAATTAATATAAAAAATCTCAAAACAGTCTCATGTAGCCTATTTTCTACAAAAAAAATTTTTTGTTAGAAAAAAAATGTTAAATATTAAGTACTCCTCAATGTCTTAAAAAATATTGCTTTAAACGTAGTCTAAGAGAGCAATAATTATTTAAAAAAAAATATTTAACAAAAAATTATTATATCAAAAATTATAAACATTGTCAATTAGGTCTGAGATACTGTATATACATAGTGATTCTTTTAACGCTAGCCAACAATTGGGAGTTATAGTAATTATATGGTTACTAAAACTCTCACTAAAATTTTTAACTAGCGTTAAAATAATAACCCTGTATATATGTTATGTAAATTATGTCTTGATTGGTTCATCCATTTTCTAATCAATATTTTCTTTATGAGAAAACTAAAAATACTTACGGGTTAGCAAGTAACAAAGGTAATGCTGTTTCTTGAATTTTAGATGGTGCATTGTATCCCATTTCATAAACACCTTTTAATAGATTTGGATGTCTAACAATTAAATTAACACTGATTTTATTAATAAAATAATTTACAGAATTTTAAAATTTATATTATTATAGATACAAAAAGAACCCATTTTAGAATTTTAGTTTTAATAAAAGAAGTAGTATCACCTCCAAAAATTATTTCATGAGTTAGCGATTGATAAACATTTTTGAGATTAAAACTTGCTACTAATTTTTATTTTTAGAAATTTTTGTAAGTTGATTTTTTTTTTTCTAAAAATTGAAAAACTAATTTTTTTTTTAAATTTTAAATACTTGTATGTCTCATAACTGAATTTTAAATTAAGATAAATATTAAAAATAATTATCTAAAAAATTATAAAAACATACAACTTAAGAAGTTCAAAAGATTTAACTGAATATAATGGGGACTTCGGATCACGCCTTTGCACTTCAATGTCATGTTTTGATGTTATAAGCCCAGTTCGCACTATTTTTTGTAATAATGATTTTTCAGCTGCTGGTAGCTCTTTTTCATCATCATTAGATGAATCGGAAGATATGTTTACTTTATTACTTCCGATGTGTGCATTAGACATCTAAATAACAATATAAAGGTTAAGATTAAATAAAAGGTTCGACTAAAAGTAAAATTATGCAAGTTGTAAATTATGAATTCATAATTTAAAATTTTTCTTACATTTTTTGTTATATTTTCCATATTTTTAATAAATAAAATAATAGATTTTACTATTTTATATTTTTATCATCAGTTTAACAACAAGAATTATTGCTTTCACCATATAATATATATAACAAATAGACAGTACAGAATTAAAACAAAATATTCTCCATTTAAGCAATAAAATTTGACTTCTACAAATAATTAACGGGTTATGGCAACCGGGTCTTATCAATAACTTTTTAGATTTTTTTGAGGCTATTAAACCTAGATTTATCAACAACAGCCAATACAAGTTGACCAACCATTGTTAAATATTTTTGTATAAGCAATTGTTGCCACAGTCATAGACTATATGAAAATATAGGATCACTACCTTTTGTTCCACAAAATTCTTGTTTCAATAAATAAGTTTCAAAGATATGTTATTATCCAAAATTTGTACTTGTTCAAATGAGTATTTTTTTCAATTAACAATTTATCCATGTAACATTTGTTCTAACATACGTTATGTCCAAATTGTAGTTGTTCCATTAAATATTTGTGTCAAAATCTTTATGCAAATACTTATACAAAATACTTACATAAATAACTATTGATTTAAACCATATGATCTAAGTAAATAACACAAAATCAAATGTTTTTATGTGAATGAGATATCTACTGGCAACTAGGTTTATCGTCATTTATTTCATTGCATTTAGGAATCACCTTTATTGTGGCTCTTTATATTATTTATTTTTATTAAAACTAAAGAACACCACAAAATGTTTATTATATATATCTGCTTTTATTTTAAAAATCAAAAAAGTCATGAGAACAATATATATGTGTAACAAAAGGATAACATAATCTCCTTTTTCTAAATGTTGTTAATCACGAGGATGAAGGTAGGTAACATGGTACCAACGCTACATACTCCCCCTTCAGTGAAAACGTTAGGTTTTAGTATTCATTAGAAATATACGTAAAAGAAATATAAAAATTAAAAATAATAAGTAACTATATAATGTAAAATCTCTTCAGTCTTTAAATCTCATTTAACCGCACAGCTCAACTCAAACTAGTAGTTTTCTGATGATTCTTATTTTCAGATAATTCTTTCCTTATTTGGTCCTTTTGGGAAAATATTTGTAACTGAGAAGGTTGTTTCTGGGTGATAGGCTGCTGAGTTAGAAGTTCTATGTAAGCTGGCTTTAGTCTGTCTATTGAAACTTTTTTCTCCCCTCTTATTAATTGTAATGTGAAAGTTTTTTCTGCTCTTTCTATTACTTTGAAAGGTCATTTATAAGGTTTTTCAAGAGATTTTTTTACATAGTCTTTTCCGTAGAAAAACAAAGGGACAATCCTTCAAAACTTTGAAAACAAAAATATTTTTTTTACCATGCGCTGATGTCGGTACAGGTTTTAGATCACTTAACCTTGGACGAAGCTTAGCTGCATATGTTGTTGTATTCTCATGAACATTACTGGGTATAATAAATTTACCAGGTAATCTTAATGTGCATCCGTATACTAACTCAGCTGATGAAACTTTGATATTTTCCTTCAGACTAATGCAATCCTAATAAAATTCTGGATATACTCTCAACCCAATTTGTTGACTCATAACACATAATTGCAGATTTTAGCTGTCTACGAAATCGTTCCACAAGTCCATTAGATTGAGGATGAAATGCTGTCGTCCTAATTCTTTTTATTCTAAGCAGCTTTGTAACATAACTAAAAACTGTAGATTCTAGTTAAGTACCTGGATCCATTACCAAATTAATTGGTACTCCAAAACGTTCAATCCAGTTGGAAAAAAATTCTTTTACAATAGTTTCTGATGTTACAAGTACATCTTGTATTGGATATACCTCCGTCCATCTAGTGTATCTGTCGACACATGTCAAACAATAACGGTATCTTTGCAAGGCGGGAGGGGTCCAATCAAATCAATATGTATATTTTGGAAACGTTCACTAGGTGTTGGAAAAATTTCTGGAGCGCTTATAACATATCTTGTAATCGATCGACTGGAATAACCTATTTAAAGACCTATGTGTAAATCAAACTGTCAATTTGTTTTACTCTATTATTTATGAAATTTTTGAGATTTTTGTACCTAAAATAATTAAACAACATTTTACTCATCCTCCATGGTTTAGTAGAAATTTAAAAGAATTAATTTTTAAGAAAAATATATTTAAAAATTTTTAAGAGTTCGGGTTTGGTGAGTGATTATAGTAAATTTTCTAATATTCGTGCAAAATGTAAAAAAATCAAGTTAAAAGAAAAAAAGACAAGTACAACGAGATCCCATCTGTAGGTAACTTATAATGTCTTACTCCTTGAACTTTTAAATAGGCAACTAAAATACCATCAAATGTATCATATTATTGAGGTCTAATCTCCAATGTACTTATACAATTTATTTGATAATTCAAGTACCATACTCAGTATCGCATATCCAATATACAGTTGAAGAATTAAGACGTATCTAATAGTAGGGAGTGAGTACGACACGTGCGGTATAACTTCGTCCCCAGTAAAAACACCAGAAAGAAATGTTTTTATGGTATTTTATTATTATAATAGTAACAACACAAACAGTATATGCATCGGTTTAAGTACAGGATGATTGACTAACTATGCCTCACGAATTTTCTTTAAAAATATTAGTATTATCGTATATGTAATTATTTTATTTGTTATAAATCTTTGATGAGCTACTTGACAAGAAAAATGAAGATTCAATATTCATCCCTCAACCCTTAAATCAATATCAACTTTAGTTTTTCAAATAGCAACCCAGTTTTTTTTTTTATTAATCTTGTTTATAATAAAAAACAAACGGTAGCACAGTGGGGTCGAGGCACAGTATAGACGTGGCATAGATGAGATAAGTATAGATGATATCTGACAGTGATTAAAATCACTATCATAAGAAACGCTTCGATGCAAATCTGTAGATAGTGTTTCATTTAGAGAAATTGGTGGATTATTCCAAAAGGAACATCAACTCTTATTTCTTTAATTATATCCTGATTAGCAGTTCTTTGATTTTAAAATATAATATATGAATAAATACTAACTAATTATAAAAACTAATTATAGTTTTTAAATTCAGTATGAAATTGTGAGGCCAGCTATGATCTATAAAAAGCAACCGTAATATGAAAAAAATGGAATATAAATTTTAGTACTCACATTAAATGTAATGTAACTCGAAAAATGTTTGTTTAAATGAAAAAATATAAGATAATTTTTTTGTTTATAATTGTCTTTTAAACAACTTTTGTACGAAACTTTTTTTTGTAAGTTAAATATTTTTTGAGAAAATTAAAAAAGCTCATATTTTTGAACTTTTGCGAGGCTGTAAAAAAAAGCTCAATTTCAATCAATGAAGACTATTAGTATGTCATTATACATATTTTAATTCAACTATTAATAAAACAAAATTTGGTTGGGAATTTTTTAAGAAATTTTTCCTTTGTTGACTGGCCTAGATGTCAATTTTAAATTTGTAATTGAGCTAAAAGTTATGGTAATATATTCAATTTTTTTTGCTATAAACTTTCATAAATCTTTATCAAAAATTGTTCATAAATTTTAAAGAACCAAAAAAATAGGTTAAAAATGAAAATTTGGATTGATCATTTTTAACATATTAAAAATCAAATCAGTAATAAATTGAAAACAATTCTTTTTTTCTTTTAATTATTTTTATATGTAATTAGTAATAATATAAAAAAAATAAAGAACTGATAGATAAAGTCTAATTGCAGATTTGAAAACAACGCGAAACTTTGATTTAAAAAAGTATATTTTTGTTTCTGATGAAAGTTCCTTGAAGTACAGTGCATTCATTTATAGTAACAAACAGTTTTTATTGAAAATTATTGTATTAAGCCCTTTAAATTTTTATACACGTAAAAATAAAGCAAAATACAACTTCTTTATTATTTTTATAATTTCTCCGTTTAAATTACAATATTAAATTATTGAATATCAATTTCATACTAAATTTAATAATTATAATTAGTATTTATTCATATATTATATTTTAAAATCAAAGAACTACTAATCAGGATATAATTAAAGAAATAAGAGTTGATGTTGCTTTTAGAATAATCCACCAATTGCCTAATTAAAACAAAGAAAAAAAAATTGGTTGAGAATTTTTTCTGCTATTCTCCAAAATTAATCCTTCGTTGACTAGAATGAATCATTAAATAGAAAATTTTATGAGAATTAAAACTATGCTATTTTTAAGACTAATATGCAGTCAGGAAATTTTATAATTACTATTTACAGTATATTTATCAGAAAAACTCATTATTTTTTTGTATTTTTATCGTAATAGAACACCTAAATAGAAATCATAGTAATCATTTCTAAGTAATTTTTAGTATTTAAAAAGATTCTACAATTGAAATATCCAGAACTGAATTAATTTTAATGATTTACTTTAGCTAAAAAAAAAGAAAGTTATAATTTTGAATCCCACTTGTGGGCAGGTAAAGAGTTAGATTTATAAAAAAAACAAATGATAGAAAAGACATGCATCTAAATAAAAAAAATTATACTGATTTGGTCATTTTTGTTAAAGTTATAACAGTTAACAAAGTTATAAGTTTTATACACTGGACTACAAGGAACTTTCATCAGAAACAAAAATATACTATTCAAAATCAACTTTTCGCAATGTTTTCAAATGTGCAATTAGACTTTTTCTATCACTTCTATGTTTTAATATTATTAAAAAATAGTATTTGCATATAAAAAAATTTGTAGATAATATTTAATTTTAACAAATTAATGAATTTTTTGTCACTTATGAATAAATATACTGGACTACAAGAAACATTCATCAGTATCAAAAATATACTTTTTTAAATCAACTTTTCGCGCCGTTTTCAAATCTAAAATTAGACTTTTTCTATCACTTCTAATTTTTGATATTATTACTAACTAGTAAAAAATGAGTATTTACATATAAAAAATTGAGCGTATAATACAATTTGATTATATTTGTAAAAATCAATTGTTAATTCAGGAGAAAAAACAATCATTTTTTTTAGAAATGATTTATATAGCAACATGTTACAAAAAAAAATTGTAATATGATAGTCTAGTAGTAGCACACACAAATAGAGTAAAAAAATTATTAAATTACAAAGTAAAATGATTTAATTTTGTAGTTGAAACCTATCATATCAAACTTGATTCGTCAATAAATACTTTGAAACATTAGAAATTAATGATTTTAATTGTTTGTATGGAGGAAATGGAATAACTAACTGTTTAATTGATAAATTAAAATTTTTTTTCAATTTTTGAGGGTAATATCTTCAACCTAGATACGAATTGTAGTCATTTGACGTATCGTTGAAAAAAATAAATAAAAAATTTGTTACTTATGAATAAATACACTGGACTACAAGAAACTTTCATCAGAAGCAAAAATTTACTTTTCTAAATCAACTTCTCGCGTTGTTTTCAAATCTGCAATTAGACTTTTTCTATCAGTTATACATTTTTATATTATACTAATTACATATGAAATAATAATTAAAAAAAAAAAAAAATTGTTTTCAAATTATTACTGATTTGATTTTTAATATGTTAAAAATATGCAGTCAGGAAATTTTATAATTACTATTTATAGTAAATTTATCAGAGTAACTCAATATTTTTTTGCATTTTTATCGTAATAGATAACTTAAATAGAAATAATAGTAATCATTTCGTAGTATCTTTTGGTGTTTAAGAAGATACTACAATTAAAATATGAACTGAATTAATTTTAATGTTTTACTTTAACTAAAATAACCAATAAATAATACGAATTGTAGTAATTTGACGTATTGTTGAAAAAAGTAGGTCAAGTTAGAGCAGAGAAAATAAATGATAGTCACAAAAAAATATCTTCTCAGCTTTGCATCGAAGCGAAAACTTAAAATATAGTAAAATAATTTTAATACGAATAAGAAATTTCTTCTTGCAAGGGGCGACTAAAGTGATGGGATCCTTGATCTTTATTGAAGTTATTGAATCTAAATGTGATAAAAATCAAACGAGTTAAAAATTTATACTAACTTAAAAAGAATTAAGAAAAAATGCAAAAAATTCATTGCCATACGCGGGTTGGAACCTCGTACCCCAAGCGTGTAAAACATAAATTTTACCAACTCGGCAACCGTACGTCGCTTCCGGCGGTTGAAAAATTGGCTATTTAAGCTAGTTCAAATTTCAAAGTTATTTTTCTCGACTTAAAAGAAGCAAACAAATTTAAATAAGTTTAACTTTCTATGCTATATT
The DNA here is from genome assembly GCF_025091365.1 of Daktulosphaira vitifoliae. Classification (NCBI taxonomy): domain Eukaryota; kingdom Metazoa; phylum Arthropoda; class Insecta; order Hemiptera; family Phylloxeridae; genus Daktulosphaira; species Daktulosphaira vitifoliae. The sequence continues at coordinate 771,609 of NW_026099576.1, read as the reverse complement.
AATTTTTTATTTATATAATATTTATGAAAATCTGTAGTCCCCTTGTCAGGTATTTTAAAATAAAATAAAATACAAAACCCAGAATTTTAACACAAAAATAGCAAATTTTTGAATACGGATGTCATTTTTACCGTGAAGACAAATCCAGAGGTCACATTTTTTTTTTTAAATTAAAGTATATTATATAAGCTTTAATTTAAGATATATATAAAAGTGTCAGTATTTCCGGAATACTTTCAAAAATTAAATTGAAAATATCGTAGTAACAATACGCATGTTTAAAGTTTTGACCCCCCTTGTTAAAGGGGTATGATCCGATTTACAAAAAAAGCGTGCCAGATGAAAGGGGTATATAAATATTTATTATAAAAAAATAATAATATTGATCCATACATTTTTCCAAAAGTTATATAAAATATAAATTAAATAATATAACATATAAAATCGAGATTTTTTTCACGGAAATCGTACGTTTTTCTTTAACTTTGATGTCCGTTTTCACCACGAAGACAAGTCCAGAGGTCAAATTTTTTTTTTTCAAATTAAAGTATATTACATAAGCTTTAATTTAAGATATATATAAAAGTGTCAGTCTTTCCGGAACATTTTCAAAAGTTAAGTTGAAAAAGTTAATTTTTTGTAAAAAAGTTACCATTTTGAAACCCTTCCTGTGGGCTGTTAAAGGGTCAAATGTTCACAAAAATATATAAAAAGATAGGTAAATATCTAAGGTATCTATAAAAAAAATATATATATATTGATTGGGTTATTTTTAAAAAAGTNAAAAAAAAAATTATATTGATTCGGTCATTTTTAAAAAAGTTATAGCAATTTTAAGTAAAAAAAATTGAAAAAATATCGAAAATTAGCGATTTTTAAATTTGTAATTTTTTGGGGGATTTCCCCCGTTTACGGGGAACGAGGGAATTTTTTTAAATTTTTGAGGGTAATGTCTTCGACTAGATACGATTTGTGATCTTTTGACATAATGTTCATCAAAATCGGTCCAGCGAGAGCTGAGATTGAGCGTTCACAGACACAAAAAAAAAAATAAAAAAAACACATCATAGTAAAATTAATACTTTCTCAGCTTCGCATCGAAGCTAAAAACGGTATCACAGTGGGGTCGAGGCATAGTGTGGACGAGGCATAGATGGGACAAGTATAGATGATATCTGACAGTGATTAAAATCACTATCATAAGAAACGCTTCGATGCAAATCTGTAGATAGTGTTTCATTTAGAGAAATTGGTGGATTATTCCAAAAACAACATCAACTCTTATTTCTTTAATTATATCCTGATTAGTAGTTCTTTGATTTTAAAATATAATATATGAATAAATACTAATTATA
>NW_026099576.1:761351-770208 GCF_025091365.1 Daktulosphaira vitifoliae | reverse complement strand
AATATATACTAATTATAATTATTAAATTTAGTATGAAATTGATATTTAATATTGTAATTTAAACGGAGAAATTATAAAAATAATAAAGAAGTTATATTTTGCTTTACTTTTACGTGTATAAAAATTTAAAGGGTTTAATACAATAATTTTCAATAAAAACTGTTTGTTACTATAAAAAAATGTACTGGACTACAAGGAACTTTCATCAGAAGCAAAAATATACTATTCTAAATCATCTTTTCGCGTTGTTTTCAAATCTGCAAGTAGACTTTTTCTATCACTTCTAATTTTTTATATTATTGTAACGTGACAAAATATGATATAATTTATGATTACTTGTGTCGTCATACAATTTTGGGTTTAATTTTGGTACAACTTTTTTTCAACTTAGTCTTTAAAAAAAATTAAAAAAATTGTCCATATTCGGACATGAACCAATTTTATTATTTATATCTTCTACATCGGCCTACTTCGTGTCAAGAGACACAGCCGATATTTTCGTTGCGCGCCCATATGTTTACTGCTGCAGTTTGTCTTAGTGCATGTTTTTCATTTGATGGTATTTTATTTTTTTCGTTAATTTTGCTTTTTAGAAAATTAACAATTATTTTGATAAATGTGATAGTTAAGGCTCTTACATTTTTTTTTTATTTGTTTAATTTAAATTCGATACCTGGTGATTTCGGTCTTGGCAGGCCATAGCCATCTCTATATATATTTAAAGTTTGGAAACTTTAAATTCCGCGCTATTTGCGTCTTTGAATTTTCTGCGTTTGCACTATCTTGGTTTTATAAAACCAAAGTTTTATTTCCTTGTGCATTATTCTTTTGTGCTGAACAGCATAATCAGCTAAAGCCCTAATTTATTTTTAATTTGGTGTTGCCATCTTATCAGTTCTTTATAAATCTAAGTGATTGTGGATATAACCCTAATTACTAAATTTTTCTTTTATATTCAGCACAATCATTATTTGATTAGGTTTTATTACGACTCGTTGTATAGGGCACGCTCGCTTGATCGAATATCTGTTACGACTCAAGCCCACCTCCACCCTATCTGCGTTTAATAATACCTACGGGCTATTGTTAATAAAACCGAAGCAAATTTGTTGTGATAATCAACATTGATTGATATTTTTTTTCTTTTCGTCTTATTTGACTTTTCTAATTTATTTGATCATATTCAAATTTTTCATTTGAATTAATTAAATTGTTTCTTCAATTAATAAAAGAATTTTGATTCTTTATTATGATTTGTTTTGTTTTTTTTCTTGTTGTAACTAGTAAGGTACTTAGACCTACTGTCTACGACTATTAATTTCATATTTGATTAGCGTTTGTTTACACAAATGCGTTTTTTTGATTTATTTTATTCTATTTATTTTCATCATGGCGGAAGGAGCTGGCAAGCGTCCTACTCAACCTCCAGATCGTCTGGGCATAGATCCTCCTTCATCTCCTGCTCATGAAAAGAATGAGAGAAGTGATAAAAGTAATCAGCAGTTACGGGATACTCTTAAAGCCAAGGAAGTGACTGATAAGAAGAGAGAGATTAGTTTATCTTAAATGGGTGGAATGTTATCTGAACTTCTCAAGGGAATGAAAGCTAGAGATGAAGATACTAAAAGGACTAATGACCATAATAGAAAGCTATTTACTGAAATTCAAAAATAGCTTAGATATCCAAAAAGATCTTCTTCAGTCTAAATTGTTCGAGAGGGAGAAAGTTTGCGCAGAACGTCACGATAGTCTTGTTGAACAGATTGGTATGTTGGAAGAAAAAGTATCGTCTAACGAAGACTCTCTTTGTATTTTGGATACCCGCAGTACTTTCTTAGAAGAATTTCAAAAGCAAAGTAGTAATGCGATGGATCAGCTTCGTTTAGACCATAATGCTCTTCAATCGAAAGTACAACATTTGAGCGCTGAACTACAAAAAGTGTCAAAAATAACATGTATACCAACTAACTCAACAGTTGCTCCTACATCTTTTATTACTCCAGCACCTATCACATCGTCTACTCATTTACCCATTAATTTAAACCACACATCTAATTTTGAAAATAGCCGTTTGTCTGTTTCTATGCTTTCTGAAAAGTNATTTTGAGAATAGCCGTTTATCTGTGTCTATGCTTTCTGAAAAGTTTAATGATGTTATACCTGAATTTTCTGGTCATGTGAATGATATTCACCCTGAGTTATTTTTGAGTCAAGTTGACTCATATTTTGAAAATATTATTTGTACTGAACAACAAAAGATTAATAGTATCCAGCGAAGATTAGTTCGTACTTCAAGACTTTGGTATGATGCATTAATTCCATCACCACAGTCATATGATGAATTTAAAGTCATATTCCGTTCCCAGTTTTGGTCTGAGGCTATTCAAGATCGAGTACATGATGAGGTTATACGCCCATACCGTTATTTGTCAAACACGGGACTCTCCATACATGCTATGTAATGGATTGCCAAAGCTCGTTTCTTGGATCCTCCAATATCACCTTCGCGTTTAGTTAAAGTTATTTGCCAACATTTTAACGAACATATATGTACTGCACTTAAGGGACGTGGCCCAAATACTACATCAGAACTCTTGGCTGTCTTATCAGAATTTGACAATTCACCTTCATTCCATTCAACTACTGGAAATAATAATACGCGTGGGTTATCAAATGAATCAAATGTTGAAGTCGAACAAAGGCCGGAGAATGTCAACTATCGTCGTCATTTCAACAACAACAACAATCGTCGGTTTGAAAATAATCGTGGACGTGGCAACGATAGAAGTCGAAACCAAAGTTCACCAGGTCCTTCTCCGGGAAACGGGGAGCCGGGCGTCTAGGTTTTTCGACTCCTAGTCGTTCGCTTCGTCGCACTGTCGAATGTCCTTCAGACTCGAGTGTGAATCTTCTTAATAATAATAATTATAATAACAATTCTTCTTGTTTTTCTTCACCGGAAATTAATATTAAAATATTTAATTTAAATTATCGCGCTCTTCTAGATACAGGTGCTACATGTTCTGCTATTTCAGAGAAAGTTTTTCAACAGTTATGTGAAACTGTTGATGATGTAAAATTATTACCTCAATTACCTGTCACGGGAGTTACCATCTCCACGGCTGTCGGTGGTCGTAGCAAGAAAGTTCACACTCAAGTTCTTTTGTCTTTATTTATTTCTGATTGCCCCATTGAAGGTATTTTTCTTGTTGTACCGCAGCTATCGGTACCTTTTATTATTGGTGAAGATCTCCTTCACAAATATCTTGTCTTGTTAGATTATTCTAGCAATTTGATTAAATTTTCTTTACTAGGCATTAAGGTGCCATTTTTTTCTAATTCTAGTGATGATAATGATTTAAAATTATCCTAAATTAAATTGCATGCTTCTCCAGTTTCTGTATATATGTCTGAGCCTGACCAGTCAGTGTCAGTGACTCAAAGGGTGTCTGTGGTTTCTCCTTCTACGGAGAATCCCATTTGCATGTATCATATGACTGACTTAATCAACCCTGTAATGGACGATATCCGTTACCAGGTTGAATTTATAATAAATTTAAGTGCTGAGCACAAAGCCAAATTGTCTGAAATGTTGTTTACCTATCGGGCTGTTTTTAACGACAGACCTGGGCTAAACAATTTGTATACGTGTCGTTTTGATGTTATTAAAGATGAGCCTTTTAAGATGAAGCCGTATCCAATACCGTTCTCACAGCGTCCAGCGGTCGAGAAAGAATTAAATCGTATGTTGGAATGGGGGGTGATTGAACGCAGTTCGTCACCTTATGCCAGCCCGATCATATGTGTGAAAAAACCAGATGGATAGGTTAGACTTTGTTTAGGTGCTCGCCGTATAAATGCTATTATAGTCCCAATGAGAGATTCTTCTCCACCTTTGGACGAGATATTGGCAAGATTTTTTGGGAAAAAGTTTTTTTTATCTATTGATTTTTCATGTGGTTATTGGCAAGTTGGACTTCATCCGACGGTACGGAAATATGTGTCCTTTGTATATAATGGTCGTACATATTCATTTACGCGTGTACCATTTGGTCTGAATATATCAAATACTGCTTTTGGTAAAGCTTTGGAAGCTTCCCTTGCCAGTTATTCATTTAATTCTACTTCAGAACATATCAATAATATTCAAACCTATGTAGATGATGTACTTATCTCTACTGTGTCTTTTGATGATCACCTGCAGTGTTTGTCAGAGTTATTTGAAAACATACTTAAATCTGGAATGACCCTTAAAATATCAAAGTGCAAGTTCTTCAAAGAAGAAATTAAATTCCTGGGACATATTATTACTCCTCAAGGTCTGACCATGGACAATAGTAAATTAGAAGCTGTGCAAAATTATCCGAATCCACGCAATAAAAAAGACTTACAATCCTTTATAGGCTTTTGTAATTTTTATCGGAAATTTTTAGACCACCATGCGTCTCTGATGAGCCCATTAATTGAATTGTTGTCATTACCAACTTGGAAATTCACCGAAGAAAATAAAAAACAGTTTGAACTTATTAAGTCTTCATTTGTTAATGTTATTTTAGTACATCCAGATTTGAATGCTGATTTTTGTATACAAACAGACGCTTCCAAACTTGGTTTAGGAGTTGAATTTTTTCAAATTGATTCGTCTGGTTGTCGTAGTACAATTGCTTTTGCTAGCCGCTTGCTCAATTCTGCAGAAAAAAATTATTCAATTACTGAAATGGAATTACTCTCCATTGTTTTTGCCTGTTCAAAGTTTCGAGTTTGTTTACTGGGTCACCATGTAAATGTCATAACTGATCACCAAGCCTTGGTATTTCTATTTAAGTGTCGGTTACGTAATGCCCGTCTTACTCGCTGGACGTTGCTATTACAAGAATATGACCTCTATATATGTCATTGTCCGGGAGAACAGAACGTCATAGATGCGCTTTCTCGTAGTCCAGTCGGCCGAGATGAAGTTATTGAAGAACCCATGCCTAGACTGATGGCCATTAAAATTGAAACTCCTCCTAGATTACCAGTATCTATTGTAAATATTTTTTCGTCGGTTGAAGTTGATCAACGATCAGATCCAAAATTAATTTCGATCATTAACAAACTGTCTATTCGTGTTCTGATCTTGAATTATCTAAATGCTATAAGTTGTACAATAATATATTATTTCGTCGTAAATCTCAATCCACGGGAAATTGGTTAATATGCTTACCTATGTCAAATATTAATTCTACAATTATCAATTTCCATGAATTATATGGTCTTCTTGTGATTTGTGTCAACGAGCAAAACCTCAAACTTGTCGAGTCAAAGGACTTATTAAAAATATTCAATACAATGCTCCAAATGATTGTGTGTTTGTTGATTTGTATGGGCCATTGCCTGCTGGTTGGAATAGAGTATCTTATTTGTTTGTGGTAATGGATCACTTTTCTCGATTTGTTCAATTATATCCATTAAAAAAAGCTACTGGTGTTGCCACAATCAATCGAATAATTAATAATTATATACCGGATTGGGGTAAACCGAAAATTATAGTCTCTGATCATGGCAAACAATTTATTAGTAAAGTTTGGCAGTCTAAGTTATCGATGCTTGGAATTCCACCTACATTGACTAGTGTTTATCACCCACAGTCAAATCCAACCGAACGGGTGATGAGAGAACTAGGACGTTTGTTTCGTACTTATTGTTCTGAGTATCATGCTGAATGGCCTCGCTACGTTTCATATATCGAGTGGGTTTTGAATAATACCATTCACGAGTCCACTAGTTTTACTCCAATCGAACTTTTCTTTCCGGAGAAACATCAGTCATTGATTCAAACTATAGTAGATTTTCCAACAGGTAGTGATATTCAGCTCGAAACAAAGTTTGAGATAGCACGTGAATTTCAAAAGAGCAAAGCATTTGCTCGAAAACAACGTCATGACCGCATAGGTCCACACACTACTTTTAATATCGGAGATACTGTGTTGGTGCGATCACACAAATTAAGTTCAGGTGCTGACAAAATAATCAGTAAATTTTTTATATTATATGATGGTCCATATATTATTGTAGATGTCAAAAATACTAATTCATATGTCCTCCAAGATCCTGATAATGGGAAGATTAAGGGAACATATAATATCATCTTTTTGCGGAAGTACAGAGATCCTAATCAATAAGTCTGCATCTTAAAATTTTTTTTGTCTTTTCTTTTGAATTTCATTTTTGTCAGTTCAATCTCTTGAGAAGTTTTGTCGTTCTACGTCAAATCTTCTCGGGGGGTTTCTGTAATGTGATAAAATATGAATTTTATGATATAGATAGATTTACTGTTTTGCTTTGCTAATGGGCGCGCGTACGTTATATCCGGTCGTGTAATCAGAAAACTGTACTGTTGCTGTCAAGGTGAACGCTATACACACAATATTCTTTATCAGTTTAATAATCGTTCCCTATATGACACATACACTAGTCACCACTGTCAATACCTGTATAATTTTAATATTGTTCATATTTTTATCTGTTTTATATTTTGTAAATCGTTAAGTCGATACCCTCTCCCTAACGTAATCGTCGTCGTCGTTATGTCTCGCCCGGTGTGTAGGAAAAAGTTGTGTTCTCTTCTCTTTGAACCACCGTTGTGGTATATAGTGGCTGTGTGCGTGCAGTCAATAATAGTTTTTTTCGTGTGTGTCGTTCATTATAATAATGCACTAATTTAACCAGGCGTCGGCCATGTCCGGGGCCGAGATCCCCATCTTAGGCTGAGTCCCATCCGGGACTGGGTATCGTATATCGTTTTTTTATTTTTATTTAATATAATGTATAGAGCCTTTTTCTGTTGTAAATTTATTTTGTTATGGACTTTAGCATTGCTGTTTATAAGGTTATTGGTCAGTGGTGTGTCATGTATATTTAATACATATATATATATATTATTCCCGCAGTGTCCAATTACGGTTCGACCGGCCAGATTACAGAAATTATCCGCCGCGTCCGGAGTACACGGACTTGTTCCGATGCGGAAGACACTACATGTGTAATATTTAAAAGTTGTAGGTTAAAATTTTTTTTGTCTTAATAATTGTTTTTTTTTTCTTTCTCTTTTGTGCCTTCATTTGCAGAGTGGTTTTTGCCTTCGGGTTTTGTCCACTATTAACTTAACTAATAATTTAATAAAGTCCTCTTAATTTTCTTAATCAACAAAAATCTTTTTATCTTTTTATCTTTTTTTCTGTAGCCGTCTAGTATTCCGGAGATTCCGCGTTTTTTATATAATATACGCCGCGACCTTCAATGTTTTTTTCCCACTAAAAAACCACCACCTTCGTAACGGTACGACGGCGCTGCTGTTTAGACCGGTCCCTGTGTGTGTGGCAGTGGTCGTGAAGAATTCATTCGCGATCAATTAGTCGGCCGTTTCGGTTATATCGACACCAGGTTTTTTTTGGGTAGAGTATTGCCTTGTCGCCACAATATTCAATTTGAGTTGCTTAACGGATTGTTTATATGTTACGATGTTTTTTTGTTGCTTTCCCTGCATCTGAAATGTTACAGTGTTCATCACCTTCAAACGGCAGTGGGTAATTATTAAGAATTTTTAATTGCTTATTTTAACGGATTTACAGTCCACATAATATTTTATTATTTGTTATAAATTATATTATTATTATATTATTAGTTATAAAAAGAGGATATATGTTATTTATTTTATTAGTAATTAGTGCTAATTTCATTTATCATTGGCTATTGTTGTTTGTTATTTTTCTATCATAACGGAAATATCATATTGTGTTTATATATATATGTTGTTTTTCTTTCTATCTATAGTATATTGTAAGGCTCAATTTCCACAATTTTATATTTTCCTTTCCTTCCGCTAAGGCATGCCCAAAAATACGTATGGTCAATCGTATTTATTAAACAAACAAAAAGGTTACAAAATCGCAAATTGCCGATACTAAAGAAAATATAGCCGGCATTGCACAAGCATATTTTTGCATACGGTCGTCATTTTCACCATGAAGACAAGTCCAGAGGTCAAATTTTTTTTTTTCAAATTAAAGTATATTACATTAGCTTTAATTTAAGATATATATAAAAGTGTCAGACCTTCCGGAACATTTTCAAAAGTTTAGTTGAAAAGGTTGTCATTTTTAATCCCCCCCTGTGGGTTTGTAAAGGGTCAAATGTTAACAAAAAATATATAAAATGATAGGTGAATACCTAAGGTATCTATAAAAAAAAAATTATATTGATTCGGTCATTTTTAAAAAAGTTATGGCAATTTTAAGTAAAAAAACCCAGCACAGTGGGGTCGCGGCATAGTGGGGATGTTGCATAGTTGGGTCCAGTATAGATTTAATCTGACAGTGATTAAAATCACTATCATAAGAAACGCTTCGATGCAAATCAGTAGATAGTGTTTAATTCTAAGAAATTGGTGGATAATTACAAAAGCTACATTATCTGCTAGTTTCTTATTAATACCCTGATTAAGATAAAGTATGTCGAATGAAAAAGGGATTATTAAAAAATATTATTTCTCATAAAAAAATTGTGTTGATTCGTACACTTTTCAATGAGTTATAGCATTATAAAGTTAAAAATGTAACCAACCCAACCCAACATCAACTCCTATTTCCTTAATTATATCCAGATTAGTAATTATTTTAATTATATATTATATAATTTTTATAATTAATTATTTTCAAATTATTATTGATTTTTAATATGTTAAAAGTAATCATTTTGAACCTACTTCTTTTTGTTCTTTAAAGTGAAAGTTTTAATAAAAAAAAAATGAATTTATTACCATAACTTTTAACTCAACTTGCAAGTTTGAAATAAATATTATTAAATAGAAAAAAAT
>NW_026099576.1:755047-758752 GCF_025091365.1 Daktulosphaira vitifoliae | reverse complement strand
GATTATAATGGTTTTACTTATAATTTAACATTGATTATAAAACTCATGTCACAAAATTAAATTTTTTTAACGATGAGTTAATATATTTTTAATTTTAGATGACACACAGAATTTTTAAATAAGAAAAAATTAATTCTACTTATATATAACCAAAACTTACTAATTCTTAACATAACTCATATTAGACTTGTAGCAAAACTTACACAGTTTAATACTATTTTAATTTTTTTTAATATAAGTTAAAAATAATTTTAGTAATTAATTTTCAATTAAAATTGCTGAAAGAAAAATTAATCATACTCTTCTGAGTTTATAAAAACCTATTGGAAGAAACTTCCAGAAAGTAATAAGACTAAAAAAAATGTGTTTAACAATTACTGCATTGAAGTTGGATATACTGTGTTATTTTATACTTAGATATCCTAATGCAGCACAGGAAAAAATCCAGACATCCCCAAGAATGATTTTATATTGTACAAACAATTTTATGTGTTATATTAGTTATTATTTTTTAATATTACACACTTAGGAATTAATCACTAATAAAATTGCACAAGACAATTTTTACAGCACATATTTGTTATAGAAAAATTAGTTTTCAAATGGATCTCTTAGATGTTAAAAAATAAGTTACTGTTAGATAAAATTTTGTGGATCGACTGAAAAAACAGTTAACTAACAGTTTTTTGATTTGATGAAAATATTTTGTAATTATTGGATAATTAAAAAATAAAATTCTCAAAGATAAATATATATTCTAACAATAGAGAAAACTTTTTCAAAAATGTACATTTGTATTAAACACTATTAATTTTATGTTACTTAATGAATGACTATTATCATTCGAGTATTAATAACATATGTCAAATGTGAGAAATTGTACCAGAAAATAATAAGCAAAATGTATATTATTGTATAATAACTATAGTAGCAAATAAATGCTAATTGAATAGAACATTTTAATTTAAATTTTACAATATTATTAATAATAATATAATTAATTTAATATTGTGGTGTTTCTGTAGCCACGTGACCCTGACGTTGCAACATATACGATCAATGCGCCCTATTACTAACAATGCAATCGAAATATAATATAACTTTCGATGCATAATCAAACTATAGATAATGTCGGAGTTTTTACTATCTCATTTTTTAAATTTAATGTCGGAGTAAAATCCGTCATAATTTTGGTAACCTATGAATCAGATGGTCGGAGTACCAGATGTTCGTAACAATTACTACTTTGTCAAATGTCGAAGTATGTAAATGTCGGAGCATCATCAGTTCGTGGCAAAGGTGCTCTCCCTTATCATGGCACTGTCTTAAATATTTTTCCATGATAAACTATTCCGTATTATTTAATTCCTGATAAGTATTTTCCTTGTTTGTATAGCCCATTGTATTTAATAGCTGATTATCATTTATTGATAAGTGACGATCACTGTCTTCAAATATTTTTGACTGGATTTTTTTAACTGTGTAATTTAGTGTATTTCTAAAGTGACAATACAGTGTTGAAAAATTAATTTAAATTTTGTATAGTTTATTAAAGAAGTTAAATAGCATTTTAGATGTATTAGTAATGGCTTTTTAATCACAATTGTCTTTATTTTTGTAGATTCCTATAAATTATGTCAAATTATATGAGGTTTTTAATAAAATTTATAGAAATTTTATTTAAGTGTTTAACTGATTTTTAAATTAAAAAATGATTGAATTTAATACTTTTGTTTTTTTAATTGTAATTTTTTTTCTATTCTCTCTAAAGTGGTAAGTTTGGTAATTATTATTAAGAATTAATGTAAAATATTTAGTATCTTAAATGTTAAAATTAGGTTATTTCCCAAAACAATCAGCTTGTATTTGAAATATAAGTATAATTTAAATGTAAAAATTCGTGCATCTGGTTTATTTTCTCTTCAAGATATAATTATTATTAAAAACGGATATTCAGTGGTAAATATTCTATGATAAAGTATCAAATTTCTATTATAATTTTTTGGATTTTATAGCAAATAGATAATATTGGGTTCCGAAGTAGTTTTATTAGTAGTGAAGTGAATAAATTAATATGCCTTGTGATTCAAGATGTAAGAATAGAAAAAAATTTTGATTGGTATGATGTATCCAAAACAACTTCTAATAACAACAAAGTTAATAATGTTTTACCAATTTTTATGAAATTAGCTCAAGTATGTTAACATCAATATATTAGTTATTTTCTTATAAATAACCTATGTTTTTAGTTTTTAGCAATTCGAATTAGTTGTATATCAGCTGTATGCCTACAGCCAAATAGTCCTGAATGGTTGTTTGTTATATCTGTCATTGATCTACATTTAGATGCATCTATAATTGGATCATACAAACAGTTATCAGTAAACTGTCATGCTCCACATGCTGAAGCAAAACTATTTCATCATCCTAAAAATGCAAATTCTTATTGTTTAGCTAAAGTTACTGTTAATATTTGTGCAGAAAGTATATTATATTTGCATGGACCATCTACAGTTGAAATTTTAACATTGAAACTTGATAAATCAAAAATTATTTTAAATAAAGGATTGTATAAGTTTGTACAAAGTAATTGTCATTATGCTGTAAATTCTAAATCTTTAAAAAACTATGATGAAGTTTTTACAAGTGTTCCATCGTTTCTTCCATCACTAGTACCCAAAGTACGTTGATTTATTTTTGGAAATACTGTAAGCATATAATGTATTAGATGTTCTGTATTTATTATTATAAGTAAAACTATTCCTCGCAATGATTAATATATACAGGTTTATCTCTTAATTGTTGATTACTAGATTTCTTCTTAAATAATATTTATTTTATTTTCTTTATTTTGTAGTATAATTTGTTTAAAATACAAATTAGATGTAAGGTGCAGATTATGCTATTTTTATCATTACGCAGCATTGCTACACTTCTCTTCTCATACAAGTTTTCAAAACTTCTACAAAACTGCCTCAAAAATTATATTGATCAGTTATACCTTAAATTATATTATTTTCCATTATCTAAGTTGGTTTAATCTATATATAATATAAAAAAAAAAAAAAATTTGGTACTCTTATAAAAGTTAAGAGATGGACTAAAAATATACTCTAATAATTAGAAATTGGGAAATAAATATTATTTTAAAAGTACCTAGAAGCTAATAATAAGTTAATCACTCTGTTTGAAAAATTCTGGTAATGAGTTACAACCAGTCGCAAATTTATTAATTTTTTTAATTATATACGCTTGTACAGAATTGACAATACATTCATAAAAACATTAAGTACATAATAACAAACATTATAGTATACAGATCATAAAAATAATAAAAGTTGATGCTATAGAAAAATATTTTAGGCTAAGATTACTAAAAAACTATACAAAAGCTTCGAGAAAAAAAAACATGAAGATGATATGAATAAAAAAAAAAATAATATAACAAAATAAAGAGGTAAGAGTTAAAGAAATATGACTAGTGCAGTTAGTAGTTCACCTAAAAATTGTATCGGATATATAGAATATGTGGTAGAGTGGATGATTGTGTTCATAAGATGTTGAATGAATATTATTAGAGCTGTACATCTGTTAGTAAAAAGTGTTGAATTTTCTTGCTAATTAATGCAGTTGTTACCATCCACTTTTAGGTTATAGTTGAGTACAAGGGTTTCACTGTACCCTATCAAAAAAAAAAAAAAAAAA